>NC_092111.1:22739319-22929319 GCF_045679555.1 Salvelinus alpinus | reverse complement strand
CACACACACAAAGTCAGTCATCGTACACACACACACACACACAAAGTCAGTCATCGTACACACACACACACACACAAAGTCAGTCATCGTACACACACACACACACACAAAGTCAGTCATCCACCGAGTATGAATTCGGCTTGGGCAGTATCCAGATTGTCTTACCTTCATACCGACCTTGTATGAACACAAGGGGCACTGTTTTCCAACCCCACTGAGCCTCTGTAATGCAAGGGTTAGCAATGCTAACAAGTACATGCGTATTGCAAACATTTTATACAGTCTCTGACAAACTATTTGCAGGACAGACATCCCAGCTCATAAGGTCATGCAAGTAACTCAGAAATGCTACTCAGTTTGCTGCAAAAAACAATGTTAGACAGCAAGGCTCTTGATCCAGGAAGGGATTCTCTGATGTTACCAAGAGAAGCTTAATTTTGCATGAAGCTAACCACTTAGCTAGATAACTAGGTAGCTCCTAAATTAGCAAACCAAATGCACAACTGAAAATCATTTTGTTAACTTAATAGTTATGAGGTTTAGCTGGCAAACATTCACCTGGAGCGTGACTCACAAGTCTCTCGTTGTTGTTTGCTTGTAAGCTTCATTATCAAAATAATGTGACCAGTGAAAAGAAGAGTACGATCTGCTTCATCCCCTAACGTATTACACAAGTTGACTGCAGGTATTTGCTTAAAGTAGCAACAAATATTAAAATGTATTTAAAAAAACAAAACAAAAAATGTAAATTATTTTCCGGTATTGACGGTATTAAAAAAACATCTCGTGGCTATTTACAAATACACCGTTATAGGGTATACCGCCAAAGCCTAGTATGAATATGCCTCTTAAAAAAACTACAGACACACACTCACTCAGTAACCTTTCTCTCTCTTTCTCTCGCCTCAGGGGCCTTCATTCCAGCAGTCCCAGTTCAACCAGTAGTCCTGCGTTACCCCAACAAAATGGTAAACGCATAACTAAGCTCTCCTTTCTTTCCTCCCTCTCCTCCAAACCATCCTCTCTCCCTTCCTACTTCCCTTCACTGCTTTCCTTTACATACATATCCTTCTCTCCCTCCCTCCGTTGACGGTTTCTCTTCTTACGGCGTGAGTCCGTCTGTGTCCGTGCAGAGTGGCTTCATGCTCGTGTGGAGTGATAGTTAATCTCCCCTCTCTCTCGCTGTCTTTGTGCTCTCTCCCTCCCTCAGGTTTCATGTCCTTCTCTCCACTGCCCGTACACACCCATCATTAATTATAAACCTGTGACTACGTGCTCGAACTAGAAAGCCATGTGCAGTAGAGAGAGACTCTCCGGCTGCATCTCAATAGTCTAGTGGCTTCCTTTCCTCGTCTCCTTTCCTGCATCTCAATAGTCTACAGTGGCTTGCTCTCCTCGTCTCCTCCTTTCCTTTACCTGCAATAGCACAAAATAACTGAAAGTAAAAGCAAGTCTCAAATAGACGATCCTCCATGTTGCTTTCAGCTGTCCAGTGTTTTCAGACCAGTGCAGACAAAGGAGAGGAAGCCCCTGTGTAGGCCTCAGTCCTGCTGTGTGTAACCCATGAACACACTGGGATTTTCTGTCCGAGTGTTTCGAATGGATCCAATGCTTTTAAATGGGAGTCATCGGTTGTTGGATGAATGACAACGGAGATGATTGTCTGACACAAAAATCACGAATGGTCCATCTTTTGACGAATGCAACTCGCCCGAAAATAGTTGACTTGAGTTGATTTTTTGAAAAAATCATGTACAATTTGATCCCTGTTCATGCATCTTAGTAAGCAGAGGAGATGCAGCCTCTGTAGGCCCCAGTCCTGCTGTGTGTAACCCATTTCTTCTTCCTCTTCTGACAGGATACCATCACATGGACATGGCAAGGCCCTGGAGCGTGAGTATCTCTTCCTCGTTTAATTTTTTTGATTTTGCTCTCTCTCTCTGGCTTTTCTCTCTCTCCTCTCTTACTCTTCTCCCTCTATCGCCCTCTGGCTGTTTTTTGTGGAGAGGTCTGGCAATATGTTTTAGATTAGAGGATGTTGTTGTGTTTTCAGGCCTGTGGTTAATCTTCACAATATCCCCCTGCACAACTTCCCTCTCTTTCTGTTCTTTCATCTCACCCCCCCACGTCAGTCTTTCCCTCTAACTCCTGTTCCCTTTCTGAATGAACTGATTACTCACTCACTCTCGCTACTCAGGATTGAGATGCTGTGGCTGACACTGTGCCAGTTTCACAACCCCATAGAGATTGAGGTAAGGGTTATTTTTTGAGGTAAGGGGTTATTTGAAGGCGGCGTATTATACAGTGGGGCATCTTCCTGCTTACAGACATTGACAAAAGAATGTCAATAAATATAGAAACGGAAGATGGACGGGTGATATCACATTTTTTCTCCCTCCAGTACCTACCTCTCTACACTCCTTCAGAGGAAGAGAAGAACAACCCTGCTCTGTTCGCCAACAATGTCAGACACGTCATGGCCAAGTTAGTACTGTGTGTGTGGCCTTACATCAAGCTTTTACATTGAGTTTACATCTGTCTATCTGTGTTTCATGTGCTTCTCGAAATGCCCGCCACATATACAGTATATCTGAAATGTCAGGGGCGGGTCCTGACCGCTCTCTCTGTGCTCTGATAGGGCCCTGGAGCTGCCCATCACAGACCTGTCGTTTGATGACTGCCAGCTGAGCCTAGCAAAGGGCCCGTTGTGTGTCCCTACCAACAGCAGCCTACTGCAGTTCAATAGACTCGCTCGAAGGCTCGGGTGACTTTACTTTACTATTGGTCTTTCAGCATTATTACACGTCGTTAACAGTTTAAGAACACTGACTTGTTTTGCTGTTTATAACAAAAGATTGACATTGAATAAAATAAGAGTATTTCAAAATTCTATAAATGTTTATTCTAATGTCTTACAATCTATTTTCGTTTAAGTGTCAATGCGTAGGTAGGGTATGAGCGATCTCCTGTACCTCGTTGTCTGACATTTTTAAGAATGTCATACTGGAAAATAATACTGGGTTTACTGGGAAATACTAAGACTAATACTAGTGGGTTTACTGGTCGAACTGGGAAATACCACTGGGTTTACTGATAATACTGGGAAATACTACTGGGCTTACTGATAATACTGAGAAATATTACTGAAATACCACTGGGTTTACTGATAATACTGAGAAATATTACTGAAATACCACTGGGCTTACTGATAATACTGAGAAATATTACTGGGCTAACTGATAATACTGGGAAATACCACTGGGCTTACTGATAATACTGGGAAATATTACTGAAATACTACTGGGCTTACTGATAATACTGAGGGTAAAAATAAATAAAAACGTTTTAATCTCATCAATCTACGCACAATATCCCAAAGAAATTTTTGCAAATGTATTACATAAGTATTCAAACCCTTTGCTACGAGACTTGAAATTGAGCTCATGTGCATCCTGTTTCCATTGATCATCCTTGAAATGTTTCTACAACTTGATTGGAGTCGACCTGTGGTAAATTCAATTGATTGGACATGATTTGGAAAGGCACACACCTGTCTATATAAGGTCCCACAGTTGACAATGCATGTCTGAGCAAAAACCAAGCCATGAGGTCGAAGGAATTGTTCATAGAGCTCTGAGACAGGATTGTGTCGAGGCACAGATCTAGGGAAGGGTACCAAAAAATGTCTGCAACATTGAAGGTCCCCAAGAACACATTGGCCTCCATCAGTCTTAAATGGAAGAAGTTTGGAACCACCAAGACTCTTCCTAGAGCTGGCCTCCCAGCCAAATCTGAGCAATCGGGGGAGAAGAGCCTTGGTCATGGAGGTGACTAAGAACCCAATGGTCACTCTTGACAGAGCTCTCAAGTTCCTCTGTGGAGATGGGAGAAACTTCCAGAAGGACAATCCTCTCTGCAATACTCCACCAATCAGGCCTTTATGGTAGAGTGGCCAAACAGAATCCACTCCTCAGTAAAAGGTACATGACAGCCTGCTTGGTGTTTAACAAAAGGCACCTAAAGACTCTCAGACCATGAGAAACAAGATTCTCTGGTCTGATGAAACCAATATAGAACTCTTTGGCCGGAATGCCAAGCGTCACGTCCGGAGGAAACCTGGCACCATACCTACGGTGAAGCATGGTGGTGGCAGCCTCATGCTGTGGGGTTGTTTTTCAGCGGCAGGGACTGGGAGACTAGACAGGATCAAGGGGAAAGATGAATGGAGCAAAGTACAGAGAGATCCTTGATGGAAACCTGCTCCAGAGCGCTCAGGACCTCAGATTGGTGCGAAGGTTCACCTTCGAACAGGACAACGACCCTAAGGACACAGGCAAGAGAACGCAGGAGTGGCTTCGGGACAAGTCTCTGAATGTCCTTGAGTGGCCCAGCCAGAGCCCGGACTTGGACCTGATCGAACATCTCTGGAGAGACCTGAAACAACAGTGTGTTTCAAACCTGAAAATAGCTGTGCAGCGATGCTCCCCATTCAACCTGACAGAGCTTGAGTGGATCTGCAGAGAAGACTGGGAGAAACTCCCCAAATACAAGTGTGCCAAGCTTCTAGCGTCATACCCAAGAAGACTCGAGGCTGTAATCGCTGCCAAAGGTGCTTAAACAAAGTACTGAGTAAAGGGTCTGAATACTTTTGTAAATGTGATATTTCAGTTTTGTATAAATTTGCAAAAATGTCTAAACCTGTTTTTGCTTTGTCATTATGCTGTATTGTGTGTAGATTGATGAGGGGGAAAAAAATATTTAATACATTTTAGAATAAGGCTGTAACATAATGTGGAAAAAGTCAAGGGGTCTGAATACTTTCTGAATGCACTGTATGTTGAATACTTTAAGATACTAGAACGTACAGTATTTGAGATGTACTTGATTTAGCCATTAAACCAGTGGTTTTCAATCTATTTTTCAGCGGGGACCCCATTTTTGTTTCTATCAGAAATCCTGCCAAATCTTTTACAACCTTAAAATCTGTCACTTTAGATTTTCACATCTACAAATAACCTTCATTCAATTTTCATCTCCTTTCAAAACTAAGAGAAATGCATTCACTCAATACAATTTTATTTTTCTAATTGTCTTTCTCAATAACGTTTGTGTATTGTCCCATAAAATAATCTGTACACTTGACCTGACTGCAGTTCAGCGTCGTAACTGACTTCAGTGGGCAAATGCTCACCTTCGATGGCCACTGGCACGCTGGAGAAGTGTGCTCATCACGGTTGAATCCCGGTTCCAACTGTACTGGGCAGATGGCAGACAGCGTGTATGGTGTCGCGTGGGCGAGCGGTTTGCTGATGTCAACGTTTTGAAAAGAGTGGCCCATGGTGGGGTTATGGTATGGGCAGGCATAAGCTACAGACAACTAACACAATTGCATTTTATCGATGGCAATTTGAATACACAGAGATACCATGATGAGATCCTGAGGCCTATTGTCGTGCCAGTCATCTGCCGCTATCACCTCATGTTTCAGCGTGATAATTCACGGCCCCATGTTGCAAGCCTTCTGTACACAATTCCTGGAAGCTGAAAATGTCCAAGTTCTTCCATGACCTGCATACAGACATGTCACCCATTGAGCATGTTTGGGATGCTCTGGATCGACTTTTACAACTGTGTGTTCCAGTTCCCGCCACTATCCAGCAACTTCGCACAGCCATTGAAGAGGAGTGGGACAACATTCCACAGGCCACAATCAACAGCCTGATCATCTCTATGCGAAGGCGATGTTGCGCTGCAAGAGGCAAATGGTGGTCACACCAGATACTGACTGGTTTTCTGATCCATGCCTCTATCTGTATTCCCAGTCGTGAAATCCATAGATTAGGGCCTAATTTATTTATTTCAATTGACCGATTTCCTTAAATGAACTGTAACTCAGTAAATGTTTTGCAATTGTTCCATGTTGTTTATATTTTTGTTCAGTGTGTGTGTATATACTGTGTGTATATAATTTAATTTTGCGACCCGCACTGCAATTCCCCTGTTGTGACCTCAACTTTAAATACCACTTCATTAGCTTCTAGCCACACCCCTGGACAGTAGTGGGAAATGTAGTTCTTAACCAAGTGTTTTCTATGTGCAGGTTGAGAACAGGGACTACAGATACAGTCTTACAGCAGCAGGCTAGCAGAGCCAGGAACATTTGGGGATACAGACTGGGATTGGAGGACTTTGCTCAGTACCTCAACCTACCTGTGACGGACATGCTCACAGAGTTACACATCCTTTTTAACCAGGTAGGTATCTAATATACACCACACACAACTCGCATACCAGTAGTATCCCACACACACACACACACACACACACACACACACCCACACACTACTTTTATTCATGCAATCAAAATTAGTAGAAATAAATATCCATCAGTGTTGTTCTTTCTCTCTTCTGCTCCCTCTCTCTCTTTCTGAAGCATGGAGATGGCCAAATAGATGTCAGGGAGTATGTGATAGCCCTGTCTGTGGCGTGTCAACCCTCTAAAGCCATGGACACCCTCAGGCTCGCCTTTGGAGTGAGTGAAAGACAATGAAGCATTATAACAGTTCCTATGAAACACTATAAGAGCCCTATGACTGCTATTACTAGGTACTATAATAGCCCCATGCCTGTTACAATAAAGCGTTATAAAATAACTGTCTGCTCTAAAGCGTTATAACTGTCCTATGTCCTGACCCTGGTCAGATGTACGAGGCGAAGGAGGACAGGGCGATCGTGGAAAAAGAGCTGGCGTCCATTTTGAGAACGGCGTTGGGAGTAGCAGAGGTCGACGTTACAGAGTTGTTCTCAGCAATCGACACACTTGACGCAGGGAAGATCACACATGGTGATATCACACACTAACACCCTTGCCTTTCTTGCGCTAACATTTGCACTTGTCTTTTCTCACCAGCACTGACTTTGCTGATAGTTGCTTATTTGAGGAAAGGGTTTTACCAACTATGATTGTGATTTGTGGTTGTGTCAACTAACTACTATAAGTTTAATGCACTGTAAGTCACACTCGGCGTTAAGGGCGTCTGCTAAATGACTAATTTGTAATGAAATCCAACTAACGGAATCACGGTCAACCCTGCCATTACAATCTCTCTCTCTCTGTTTGTCCCTCTCTATATCCATCTGTAGATGACTTCTGTCGGTTTGTGGTGCAGCACCCAGACTTTGCTCAGGAGTACCTTCTCTCCTCCAGGGACACCCCATCTACCCCCCACACTGTCCCGCTGACCAACGGGTTCAGTGTGGCCCATTACAACACAGAGGAGCCGACCTGCAGCCTCCCTGGACAGAAGAAGAAAGAAGACTGAGAGACACTCAAATGGATCCATCTACTGCCTATGACAGAGAGAAAGGAGGGAGGAGAGATAGGAGAACTGGGAGGCCCTGGACCTCTACCAAACAAATCTATATTCTACAGTTACTATATCTTCTGACATTGTGGCCTGTATGTTCTACCAGAGAGAAGGAGCGAGGGATAGTTTATTTCGGGATAAGGAGGGGTGGATAGAGAGGGAAGTAAGAAACTATCAGACGGATAGAGGAGATTGCGACTGTGAAAGGGAGAGATGGTGGTGGAGAAGGGTTGGGTATGTTGAAGGAGAGTGGAGGAGGATGAGGTAGGGATGGATAGAGAGAGTTGGTTAGTGAGAGGATATGAGGGAGGGTGGAGCCGATCCATTCCTCCGGACACCATCTCACACCAATACTCCATCTTTGTTTTGTCCGCTAGTGTTTTTAAGGACTTTATGCTTTCTAACTTTCCAACATGAGTTACAGGAACTGGACACCGGAAGTTTTTAGGAGTTCATCAAACACTTTGGCTATTTATTGTAAAAAGGGTTTTACTTTTTTCTTATGTATAGGTATTTATTTGTCTTTCATTTTTATCAAACTATCTATGTCGGTTATTATGACTACTGTGCACACTCCAGTAAGATTTGTATTTTATTTTTAAGATTAGTTTTATCAGGTGATTAAGCACCAAACTGAGCTCAGCTTAATCACTGCCTTTCATAACGAGATTGACTGAGGTTAATTGGATTGAGCTGAAACGGGCTAACATCCAGACTCAAACTATTCTTCAACTAAGCATCTCCCTGCCTCGTAGACCATAGCAACTCACAACAAGACATTAAACTGTTAAAAGGGATGAATATAGGACCAAACTTCAACTACTTCTTTTTAAACCAGGGGCCTCTTGCGCGTTCACATTGAGCTCCTTGTTGCCTTTTAAATCATAAAAAAAACATGTGTAATTTTAATGTTGTCTGAGCTTAAGTGAAGCATCTAACAGCATAGGTATCTTTCTTTTCATAAGCCTAAAGACTGGGGTCTTCAGATGAACATGTGTTTGTTGTTTTCTCTTTTCTTATTGGATGAACAGAGAACCAGAGTTGGGATCCATCTCAAATGGCACCCTATACTCTATATAGTGCACATTTGTCTCTGGTCAAAAGCAGTGCACTATATAGGGAATAGGGTGCATTTGGGACGTAGCCTCAGTTAAAATATTCAGATAAGATGTTTCCCTCATTTTTTTTTAGTTGCCTCTCATATCACTGGAAGTAAGTTGCGCTTAGGCAAAGATCTAGGATCAGCTCACCTTGCTGAAATTCTAACATTAACCATTTAAGCATTGGCAATCATGAAACTGATCTGGGATCAGTTCTGACTATGATAAGCGATCGATCTATTGCCTTTTTGTACTGGTTTTGTTTTGGGAATTCTCTGCAGTTTGGCTTTGAAGTGACACCTTTTGTATGTTGTACATATGTGGTATATAAATCTTTGAATGTTTTTGAGTATTCATTTTTGTAAAGAAAGTGGATTGGAAATTATGAATACCTATGCAGTGCTCCCTGCCTTTAATGTTGAGAATTAAATCATGACATTTCCACAACTGCAGTGTTCTTTATTTCCACTAGTAGGAGCTCTACTCCTGAAATATATATTCAGTTGATTTGATGGTGGCTATTCTACGCCTAAGGCAAGTAGCCTATCTCCTCGCCAACTGCCTTATATCTGTGTATCCGATGTGAAATGGCTAGTTAGTTAGCGGTGGTGCGCGCTAATAGCCTTTCAAACGGTGACGTCACTCGCTTTGAGACCTTGAAGTAGTGGTTCCCCTTGCTCTGCAAGGGCCGTGGCTTTTGTGGAGCGATGGGTAACGATGCTTCGTGGGTGACTGTTGTTGATGTGTGCAGAGGGTCCCTGGTTCGAGCCCGGGTTGGGGCGAGGGGACGGACTAAAGTTAAACTGTTACATCTGCACCAATAAGAGCACACATGAAAGGTGAAAGCAATGTCTGTGGGATTTGTGCTCAACGGTCTAGTTCTGAACGTTGTGTCATGAAGGTAATAGGTTAACATTGCGCCCATGGACACACCATTTTGGCGTCAGCTAAAAATAGACCGGATTAAGCTCAAACTGAGATGAGAGAAAGAGAGCGGGATGAATTAAAGGGAACACTACTCCAAATCTAATTCCCAAGGTCCAGAGAGTGAGAGCGTTAAGAGGGAGAGTGTACGTCCAAGTACATTAGATACACTGATGTTAAACTGCAACTGTAAATTGATAATTTGTACAAATTGTTTTCAAGTTTACAGTTATTGCTGTGTTCGCGCTCTCAATTCAAATGGCTTTATTGGCATGGGAAACATATGCTTATGCACACAGACTCGTGCCAAAACAAACAGGCATTTAAAATGGACATTCCCTATTTTGTGCGTCATATGGGTCCTTGTACTACATGGTGTCGCACTTTTTAGCATCCATTCAATGGAATATGAACTATATATTTGAATATACAAAGTAGCTAATTGCTCATGTAACGTCATTGCAATTTCATCAACAGTGTATTTCCGTGCTATGACATTGAACGAAGACAAAATCAATTATAATTGAGATTAACGGCTGAATCACATCCGGACGTAATTGGGAGTCCCATAGGGCGGCGCTTAATTGGCCCAGCGTCGTCCGGGTTACGCCGTCATTGTAATTAAGAATTTGTTCTTAACTGACTTGCCTAGTTAAATAAAGGTTAAATAAAACATAAACGTCAGCTGGCTTCCTGATTTAAATACATGTAGATTAGCTAGCTGGCTAGCAAGCTAATAACAGCCTCGATTCAAGTGCGAATACAGGTATTGTACTCAACGATTTAGCTACCAATCGAGGGGTGATGGGATAAACATCAGGGGTGTAATCATTAAACCGATTCTGTTGCAAAACGTTTTGCTACAGAAACCGTTTACTCCAAACTGAAAACTCAAACGAAAGTTTCTATTGGACATATTCGGGTAACGTTAGATCCCTCCTTTCCGTTTCGTTGTGTTTGTTTTGTTTGCTTCAATTTGGTTCTTAAGCGGTTTCTGCAATGAATACACCCCAGTAGTCTTCATGGCTGGACATTTTATGGATAAAGTACAATTTCAGACTGTATTTCTCTGTGCTCTTAGCAGAGAAACATGGAGGAGTCAGCAAGCACCATAGAGGTCACAGTGAAGACCCTGGACTCCCGGAGCAGGAGCTACACTGTCCGGGGAGAGGTAGGCTGTGACTTCTGTTGTCCACTTCTGTTTTAGCCTGAAATCCAACGGAGTATATCCGTTTGGATTCCAGGCTACTTCTTTGTAGTCTTTATGCTGTACACTTATGAGTGGGACATGCATTTATTCAGCCCTATACTAGCGATGCACTGAGCCTGTTATTTCTCCTTCAGTTGACATTGAAGAAGTTCAAAGAACACATATCTGCGTCAGTGAATATCCCAGCTGACAAGCAGAGACTAATCTATCAGGGCAGAGTGCTGCAGGACGAGAGGACACTGAATGAATACAGTGAGTAAAAAAGCCAGCAACTATTCTATGGACACTAAGTAATATAAACTCAGCAAAAAAAGAAACGTCCTCTCACTGTCAACTGCGTTTTATTTTCAGCAAACTTAACATGTGTAAATATTTTTGTATGAATGTATCAACAACTGAACAATTTCCACAGACATGTGATTAACAGAAATGGAATGTGTCCCTCAACAAAGGGGGGGCTCAAAATCAAAAGTAAACGTCAGTATCTGGTGTGGCCACCAGCTGCATTAAGTACTGCAGTGCATCTCCTTCTCCTCATAGACTGCACCAGATTTGCCAGTTCTTGCTGTGAGATGTTACCCCACTCTTCCACCAAGGCACCGGCAAAATCCCGGACATTTCTGGGGGGAATGGCTCTAGCCCTCACCCTCCGATCCAACAGGTCCCAGACCTGCTCAATGGGATTGAGATCCGGGCTCTTCGCTGGCCATGGCAGAACACTGACATTCCTGTCTTGCAGGAAATCACGCACAGAACGAGCAGTATGGCTGGTGGCATTATCATGCTGGAGGGTCATGTCAGGGTGAGCCTGCAGGAAGGGTACCACATGAGGGAGGAGGTCTTCCCTGTAATGCACAGCGTTGAGATTACCTGCAATGACAACAAGCTCAGTCCGACGATGCTGTGACACACCGCCCCAGACCATGACCAACCCTCCACCTCCAAATCGATCCCGCTCCAGAGTACAGGCCTCGGTGTAACACTCATTCGTTTGACGAGAAACGCGAATCTGACCATTACCCCTGGTGAGACAAAACCGTGACTCGTCAGTGAAGAGCACTTTTTGCCAGTTCTGTCTTGTCCAGCGACGGTGGGTTTGTGCCCATAGGTGACGTTGTTGCCGGTGATGTCTGGTGAGGACCTGCCTTACAACAGGCCTACAAGCCCTCAGTCCAGCCTCTCTCAGCCTATTGTGGACTGTCTGAGCACTGATGGAGGGATTGTGCGTTCCTGGTGTAACTCAGGATGTTGTTGTTACTATCCTGTACCTGTCCCGCAGGTATGATGTACCAATCCTGTGCAGGTGTTACACGTGGTCTGCCACTGCGAGGACGATCAGCTGTCCGTCCTGTCTCCCTGTAGCGCTGTCTTAAAATACTCACAGTACGGACATTGCAATTTATTGCCCTGGCCACATCTGCAGTCCTCATGCCTCCTTGCAGCATGCCTAAGGCACATTGACGCAGATGAGCAGGGACCCTAGGCATCTTTATTTTGGTGTTTTTCAGAGTCAGTAGAAAAGCCTCTTTATTGTCCTAAGTTTTCATAACTGTGACCTTAATTGCCTACCGTATGTAAGCTGTTAGTGTCTTAACGACTGTCCCACAGGTGCATATTCATAAATTGTTTATGGTTCATTGAACAAGCATGGGGAAACGGTGTTTAAACCCTTTACAGTGAAGTTATTTGGATTTTTACGAATTATTTTTGAATGACAGGGTCCTGAAAAAGGGACTGTTCTTTTTTTGCTGAGTTTACTACATAATCTGTTTTTTAAAACGGCAAAACAGTTGAGATTACTGAATCTCACAAACTTTGCCTTTAAAATCATTAATGGTATATTGGTGGTGGTGTTGTGAGCACCTTGCTCTAGTATCCTCTGACCTGCTGTTCTCTCTCCACTCTCATTCTTTCCTGCACTCTCATCCACTTCTCACTCCCTTCACTCTCTTCCTTTCAGATATAGCTGATAAGGTGATCCACCTAGTGGAGCGTGCTCCTCCTCAGACCTCCCAATCTGCTGGCGGGCGAGGACTGTCATCAGGAGGAACAGAGGGAGGTGCCACCACCACCTCCTCCCAGGGAGGCCCCCAGGACCGCAACGGGAACAGCTACGTCATGCTGGGAACCTTCAACCTGCCCATCAACATCATGGACTCCCAGCAGATACAGGTGAGACAAGGTTGTGTGTTGGTGTGCACTGTGCAGCTGTTTCATAGAGTATTTATTAATAGGACCCTGAAAAGCTTCTACCCATAAGCCATTAAACTGCTAAGTTTAGTCCAGGTAGCTATTGGTTAACTCTTTCACTAACTGCATTGACCCTTTTTGCAATTAATCTTTTAACTAATCACATACACTGCTGATACTGTTTATCTATCCTGTTGCTTAGTCACTTTATCCCTATCTATATGTACATCACATACAGTGCCTTGCAAAAGTATTCATCCCCCTTGGCATTTTTCCTATTTTGTTGCATTACAACCTGTAATTTAAATGGATTTTAATGTAATGGACATACACAAAATAGTTTCAATTGGTGAAGTGATATGGGGGAATTTTTTTAAATAAAAAATCTACAAAAAAAAACAAAGTGGTGCATACAGTGGGGAGAACAAGTATTTGATACACTGCCGATTTTGCAGGTTTTCCTACTTACAAAGCATGTAGAGGTCTGTAATTTTTATCATAGGTACACTTCAACTGTGAGAGACGGAATCTAAAACAAAAATCCAGAAAATCACATTGTATGATTTTTAAGTAATTAATTAGCATTTTATTGCATGACATAAGTATTTGATACATCAGAAAAGCAGAACTTAATATTTGGTACAGAAACCTTTGTTTGCAATTACAGAGATCATACGTTTCCTGTAGTTCTTGACTAGGTTTGCACACACTGCAGCAGGGATTTTGGCCCACTCCTCCCTACAGATCTTCTCCAGATCCTTCAGGTTTCGGGGCTGTCGCTGGGCAATACGGACGTTCAGCTCCCTCCAAAGATTTTCTATTGGGTTCAGGTCTGGAGACTGGCTAGGCCACTCCAGGACCTTGAGATGCTTCTTACGGAGCCACTCCTTAGTTGCCATGGCTGTGTGCTTCGTGTCGTTGTCATGCTGGAAGACCCAGCCACGACCCATCTTCAATGCTCTTACTGAGGGAAGGAGGTTGTTGGCCAAGATCTCGCTATACATGGCCAAATCCATCCTCCCCTCAATACGGTGCAGTCGTCCTGTCCCCTTTGCAGAAAAGCATCCCCAAAGAATGATGTTTCCACCTCCATGCTTCACGGTTGGGATGGTGTTCTTGGGGTTGTACTCATACTTCTTCCTCCAAACACAGTGAGTGGAGTTAGACCAAAAAGCTCTATTTTTGTCTCATCAGACCACATGACCTTCTCCCATTCCTCCTCTGGATCATCCAGATGGTCATTGGCAAACTTCAGACAGGCCTGGACATGCACTGGCTTAAGCAGGGGGACCTTGCGTGCGCTGCAGGATTTTAATCCATGACGGCGTAGTGTGTTACTAATGGTTTTCTTTGAGACTGTGGTCCCAGCTCTCTTCAGGTCATTGACCAGGTCCTGCCGTGTAGTTCTGGGCTGATCCCTCACCTTCCTCATGATCATTGATGCCCCACGAGGTGAAATCTTGCATGGAGCCCCAGACCGAGGGTGACTGACCGTCATCTTGAACTTCTTCCATTTTCTAATAATTGCGCCAACAGTTGTTTCCTTCTCACCAAGCTGCTTGCCTATTGTCCTGTAGCCCATCCCAGCCTTGTGCAGGTCTACAATTTTATCCCTGATGTCCTTACACAGCTCTCTGGTCTTGGCCATTGTGGAGAGGTTGGAATCTGTTTGATTGAGTGTGTGGACAGGTGTCTTTTATACAGGTAACGAGTTCAAACAGGTGCAGTTAATACAGGTAATGAGTGGAGAACAGGAGGGCTTCTTAAAGAAAAACTAACAGGTCTGTGAGAGCCGGAATTCTTACTGGTTGGTAGGTGATCAAATACTTATGTCATGCAATAAAATGCAAATTAATTATTTAAAAATCATACAATGTGATTTTCTGGATTTTTGTTTTAGATTCCGTCTCTCACAGTTGAAGTGTACCTATGATAAAAATTACAGACCTCTACATGCTTTGTAAGTAGGAAAACCTGCAAAATCGGCAGTGTATCAAATACTTGTTCTCCCCACTGTATGTATTCACCCCCTTTGCTATGAAGCCCATAAACAAGATCTGGTGCAACCAATTACCTTCAGAAGTCACATAATTAGTTAAAGTCCACCAGTGTGCAATCTGTCAAATGATCTGTGTATGTATGTGTGTGTTCTGAAAGGCCCCAGAGTCTGCAACACCACTAAGGGGCACCACCAAGCAAGCGGCATGGAGCTCTCCAAACAGGTCAGGGACAAAGTTGTGGCGAAGTACAGATCAGGGTTGGGATATAAAAAAATATCAGAAACTTTGAACATCCCACAGAGCACCATTAAATCCATTATTAAAAAATTGAAATAATATGACACCACAAGAAACCTGTCAAGGGCCGCCCACCAACTCACTGACCAGGCAAGAAGGACATTCATCAGAGAGGCAACAGAGACCAAAGATAACCCTGAAGGAGCTGCAA
The DNA here is from genome assembly GCF_045679555.1 of Salvelinus alpinus. Lineage (NCBI taxonomy): Eukaryota > Metazoa > Chordata > Actinopteri > Salmoniformes > Salmonidae > Salvelinus > Salvelinus alpinus. The sequence continues at coordinate 22,914,080 of NC_092111.1, read as the reverse complement.
AGCTCCACTGCGGAGATTGGAGTATTTGTCCGTAGGACCACTAAGCCGTACACTCCAGAGCTGGGCTTTACAGAAGTGTCCAGAAAAAATACATTGCTTAAAGAAAAAAATAAGTAAGCACGTTTGGTGTTTGCCAAAAGGCATGTCGGAGACTCCCCAAACATATGGAAGAAAGTACTCAAATGAGACTAAAATGTAGCTTTTTGGCCACCAAGGAAAATGCTATTTCTGGTGCAAACCCAACACCTCATCACCCCGAGTCAATTGTCCCCACAGTTAAGCATGGTGGTGGCAGCATCATGCTGTGGGGATGTTTTTCATCGGCAGGGACTGGGAAACTGGTCAGAATTGAAGGAATGATGAATGGCACCAAATACAGGGAGATTCTTGAGGGGAAACCTGTTTGTCTTCCAGAGATTTGAGACTGGGACGGAGGTTCACCTTCCAGCAGGACAATGACCCTAAGCATACTGCTAAAGCAACACTCGAGTGGTTTAAGGGGAGACATTTAAATGTCTTGGAATCGCCTAGTCAAAGCCCAGACCTCAATCCAATTGAGAATCTGTGGTCTGACTTAAATATTGCTGTACACCAGCGGAACCCATCCAACTTGAAGGAGCTGGCGCAGTTTTGCCTTGAATGGGCAAAAATCCCAGTGGCTAGATGTGCCAAGCTTATAGAGACATGCTCCATGACACTTGCAGCTGTAATTGCTACAAAAGGTGGCTCTACAAAGTATTGACTTTTGGGGGGTGAATAGTTATGCACGCTCAAGCTTTCTGTTTTTTTGTCTTTTTTGTTTCACAAATATTTTGCATCTTCAAAGTGGTAGGCATGTTGTGTAAATCAAATGTACGAACCCCCCCAAAAATAAATTTTAATTCCATATTTTAAGGGCAACAAAATACAAAAAAATGCCAGGGGGGGTGAATACTTTTGCAAGCCACTGTATCTACCTCAGTTACCTTGTACCCCTGCACATCGACTTGGTACTGGTACTCAGTGTATATTGCTAAGTTATCCTTAGTCATTGTGTATTTATTCCTTGTTATTTTTCTATAATTTATTTTTACTCTGCATTGTTGGGAAAGACCTGGCAGCATTTCACTGTCAGTCTACACTTGTTTTATGAAGCATTTGACAAATACAATTTTAGATCTTTATTTCTTTGAATAAATCTATCAAGCACCTAAAATTTCTTGAATCCAAAAGTTTTAAAGGGTACCTGATGTATATCTAGAATTGGTTGAGTGTCTAGATGATTTGAATGTATCAAGTGTAGTAGTACTAATAACGTAACTAATAAATGAATTCCTTGGCAGATGCAAGTGCAGCAGATGATGGCAGGAGTGGGAGAAGCAGGAAGGAATACCAGAGTCAGCACTGGAGTAAGTCATGTTTTTAAATGTTATTGTCATATTATATAGATTACTAATATTACTATCAAGGTATGTTCATGATTCGTCTTGTTTCTAGCGCAATGGCTCAATGGATATGCATATCAACGTTGACCAATCAGTGCAGAGCGAGCCCAGGATGAGGCTGCAATTGGCTGAGAACTTGCTAAGAGAAACCCAGTCTCTGCTCCACAGACTGGAGGTAGTTACAACTCGCATACTATGTTATGCTATGCTATTATTATGATATGCTACACATCTGTTTTCAGGGCCGAGTGTACCTTTTTAGACAACCTGTTTGTGTTTGCAGGGTCAGCCCAGCGACGTGCCATCTCGAGCCGAGCCGGAGACGTCTCAGTCCACCTCTTCATCCTCTTCCTCTACAGCTGCCACTGAAGGAGCAGCACAGCCTATGGACACCGCCCCTCCTGCTCCACCTCCCCCTCCCACCTCCTCCACCCAGAGAGAGCGACCACCCCACTCCGGGTCCAAGTAAGTGCTCAGCAGGGAACAGCAAAGCATAGAAAAAGGAAAATCAAGTAGAATCAAAACGCTTTCTCTTCCGTGCCTACTGAACACACAGCTGTATCTCTCCCTCCCCAGCCACCCCAGCCCAGCGGAGCTGGTGGAGGTGTTGTCAAAGATGAGGAGGGTGGAGGAGAGGCTTCGTCCCTTCATAGAGAGAACTCAATCCATCCTGGGGGCTGCCACTTCAGCAGACTACAACGTAAACACTACAACAATAGCAACTAGCTATTGCAACCCGTGCAACACATCACTGTTTTTTTTTTACTTCAACCTTAAACTCCTGTTACATTTTCATCCTTAAGAGTCTAAGCCGGGGGGTGGGGGGTCTACTAAGCTATTTGGAATTGTTTTAAGGTCGTAGCAAGGATCATCTTGTTGTTTGATTTTGAAAGGAAGTTTTTTTTCTGGTGTCTGTCATTTGTATTTATTAGGGATCCCCATTAGCTGCTGCCAAGACAGCAGCTACTCTTCCTGGGGTCAAAACACATTAAGGCACTTCACACATGCAGATCTACAATACAAAATGTATAATACCACCATACAACAATATTACAATGTATGTGTGTACATATCTGAGAGATAAGAAAGATCAGGAAACGTTTTTTTAATGTTCTTTGCCTCTGCTTAGTGTCAAATAAGTCTCCATATATACTTCCATTAATTTTTTTCAACTGGTACCAGGGGACCTTCAGATGAGGCCTGTGTGCATCCTAGAGCAAAACTGACATTTCATATTAGTGTGTAGCCCAAACGGTTTGGACGCTACAGACAGAAGTTGGCAGATCGGCTGTACCGACTTCCGACGAGTCCCAAGAAGCTTGTTGGCCGTAGAGCAAAACGGAGAGCGTCATCTTTCCATAGAGTTTGTAGTCCAAACCGTTCGGATGCTACAGTCGATTTTGTGAGAAGACCAATTTTTGTGATATCTTATGGTCTGATAAACACCACTCTAGCTCTTTCACTCCAGTTGAGGAAGTGCAACACTGGCGGATGCATTGGATTGAGATGCATCCAATGCCAACATCTGATCTCTAGTTTAAACTGACACATTTTTATGGGGATGTTTGTATTATGCTAATTAGATTTCAGCGTGGGCGCAGACATCAACCTTAGGCGGTAAACTTTAATGGTGTCCATGAGAAGAAAAGTTACATCATAAACTGCGCCACAGAGTACAGTGAGTATTTTTGAATAGGTCAGTCACTGTACTGTTTTGCATGAGGAAAATGGAGCCCCGAACAGACGTGAATCAATCACCACATTGTTCTTCTTTTTGTCACAGACGCAGGAGAGAGAGGGGGACCAGCACGTTCTCAACCTGGTCGGGGAGGCTCTCCGTCTCCTTGGCAACACCCTGGTTGCCCTTAGCGACCTGCGTTGTAACCTGGTCACTCCTCCCCCCCGTCACCTCCACGTGGTTCGGCCCATGTCCCACTACGGCTCCCCCGTCCTGCTGCAGGGTGGTATGCCCCACCACGTCCCGGTAGATCACTCTGCGTTTCTTCCACTTATACTCTCAGCAATTTTTGTATTTCAGTATCAGGGCCTAATGCTAACTAAACCTTGTACTTTTTACCAGCATTTAGCTGTTGGTCCTGTGCAAATTTTAAGGCCAAGTTTGGTACATGCATTACATTATTAACTTGACTTGTGTCTTCAGGGAAACCTGGGGACCACAGTGACTATGACTTCCAATGGGAGGCAGGCAGCCGAGGGCCAAGCCCAACCTTCTCAGGCCCCTGGCCCACCAGAGAGCCAGGCCCTCCCTCCACAGCCCAACTCAGCCAACCAGCAGCCAGGTCAGGGCCAGGGGGCTCCGCATGTGATCAGAATCACCCACCAGACCATGGAGCCTGTGGTAATGATGCAGATGAACCTGGATGGTGAGGGAGGGGACACATTATTATTTTCTCTTGCGCTTGGCTAGTTGTCATGCCCTAACTGTGTTTCTCATGCGTACCAAATGGTCATTACGTTAAATAATCAATCCAAACCGAGAGAGACCGTAGTCATTGTTGATCTCCTATAGGAAACCTTAAAGTTGTGTTACCGCAAGCCTGGAATGGAGCAATAGCTTGCATACCCAGTATGTATTTTCAGAGTTGTAAGCTAATGTTTTCTCCCTGGTTGTCTCTCCATTAGATTCTGGCAGCAGCCCTCAGGTCCAAGGACAACAGATCCCAATTGGTACTGGACAGCCTGGTGAGTGCTTTTGACCCCTACATTATATTCACTATGGTATATACACCAGACAGCCTTAAATGACTCCTATACCAGTCTCTTAACCACCAGGTCCCTGGGATGTTGCTGACTGTTTAATCAAGTATTTATCTCTGCTCTCAATCTGAAGGTGCCACTCCGGTCCACATCCCAGACCTTCCTCCAGAGTTCATGCAGGCCATCGTCCACCAGATCTCTCAGCAGACCGGGCAACCAGAAGCGGATGTCCCCGGGACCACCTCAGCCTCTGAACCCTCTGCCCCTACTCACCCTCACAGCCCTCTGCCCCCTGGGGCCAGGGTGGTGGTCACACGCCCCTCCTTCTCCCCTCACATCCCCCAGCCTGTGGTCACCAACATCAACCTCGGGGCTTCAGTGCCCCCTGCTGGCGGACAACACAACCTACAGGTGAGGCAAGGAAATGCAGACATGGAGAAGACTTTGGTCTGGGTGTGCAGCCCTGCTCTTACACGCCCGCTCATTCAACTGATCTCTTCTTCCAGGGCACACCTCTGGCTCACTCTCCCGTAACTCAGATGATCAGTGGTCTGATTGGACAGCTCCTGATTCCTGGACAACAGATGCCTGGACACCAGGGTGAGTGATTGATTGGTTGATTATTGTATTGGGTGAATGATGGGTTTTATTTTGTAGCGTTCAGTGCCATCACTGATATTTTACGTGGTATTCAAATTCTTTCTACAGATTTGCCATGTTTCTTTCAAAATACACATTTCTGGTTTGTGAAAATTAACAATGAATCACAAGTCTTCTTTTTCCCAGTTCCTCCAGGTGACCAGACATCCACCAGCTCCTCCTCTGCCTCCCACTCCTCCTCTTCATCCACCTCCTCTTCATCCTCTTCTGCGTCCTCCAACCCCATCCCTCCCCACCCCTCTGGGGCGACCACCTCTGGCCAGACCACCACCCACACCACCAACACCACCTCTGTGGGCCAGCCACCGGAGGGGGTTGCCGAGGCCAACCTAGCCCAGCTCCTGGGCTCTCTGCTGGGTGGAGCAGGCGGGCCAGGAGCCCCTGGTTCTGGAGCTAACCCACAAATCACTGTGACCGTACCTGGAGTCCCAGGGTTCTTCCAAGGCATGTCAGAATTCATCCAGGTGAGAGACGATACTATTGAACCCTATTGGTAACTTCTTGAGAACTCTAATAATCCATTTGACTGAAAAGTAACTCTTAGGTAATATAATCATGTAATTACACTGTTATTACGCTGTAATGAAGTTAAAGTAGTCATAATTAGAAGCTGAAGTAATTATAATCAGTGGCAGTTGAATAGTCAATTAGTTGAATTAGTCGTAAGTAGTCGTAAGTAAACTCCAGACAACTAGATGACTACAGTGTTACCCAATAGTTCCTCTCCCATTTCTAGGCTAACCAACCCATGTTCTCCCGACCCACAACCTCACCCGGCCAGGAGCCTCCCCCTGGCCAAGGCACCCCTGCCCCCCCTCAGGTGGCCCCTGGGGGTGTCGGGGACCCCTTCCTGAGCCCAGAGCTGTTTACAGGTATTGTCCAGGGGGTCCTCTCCACCATGATGGGGGCTCCGCAGGGGAACGGGGAGAGCATCGCTCAGTTCATCCAGAGACTGTCTCAGACCACCAACCTCTTCACACCTGGATCTGGGGACGCAGTAGGTGAGCTACTGACAAAAGGAAAAACCTTGTAACACCTAACTGTTGTACTGGTCTTTCACTCGTACACATACTGCTAGCACAGACACGATTGTGGCTATTTCCATGGTATTACTTGTAATGATTGGGATATGTGGTTATCTTACCTACTTAAGTTGAATACTTTTATTGTAAGTGTCTCTGGTCAGAAGAGGCTGCCAAATGACTTGAATATACATGTAAGAAAGCTAAACATTTATCAATCTACACCTGACCTGATGGTGTGCCTTGCCACCTGTGATGTGATTGCCTATTTGGAAAAAGGGGAAAGTTTTTTCTGAACTTGTTCTTTTGACCTGCAGGGTTCTTCGGGGACCTGTTGTCTCTGGTGGGTCACAGTTTCTCCATGGTGGACATAATGTTGTTACTCCACGGTAATGCCCAGCCAATCAGCCGGATCCAGCCCCAGCTCACTGACTTCTTCAACCAGCACTACCTGCAGGGTCCAGAGCCTACTGATGCCAATATTAACGTGAGTAACTCTGCTGTACTGCCACCTGCAGTTTTGTTGAGAATCATGGCATGAAGTTGCCACAGTATTACTTTAATTAAGACCAACGTTTGTGCCATTTCACCTCAAAGGGTGTGTTCTTTATTTGATCAATCTGCTTGATGTTTAGAAACAAACTACCTTGTCTTGTCTTTGCAGGCAGCATCTGAGGACCTCATCAATGGCCTGGAGGAGTACATAATGGAGTGCTTTGTAAGACTCACTCACTCTCAAATTGTCACTATGTTGATAATGCTGTAATAATACTGTGCCCGATCTCTCTCAGGCCACGGTGACAGTGAGAGAGGGAGTGGACATCATTCAAATCAACAGCTCTTTCCTTAGACAGCAGTTCACCCGCATGGCCACGCACATCCTACGCTGCACAGGTAAAACACGCAAACCCCTTAGGTAAAATACAGCTTTGCTATACTAGGTCCTACGCATTGTTACCAAACTGGAATACTGACAATCCTATTCTAGTACCTAACAGCAGCATGACTGTACATCTGTTGCTGGTGTTGTGTGTCTCTACCTCTCTGCAGACCACACGTTTGGCCCCCGCCTGCTGCTGCTCTGCACCCAGGGTCTGTTTGAGTGTCTGGCTCTCAACCTTTACTGTCTCCGAGGGGAACAGGGAGCTCTCACCCAAGTCATCAATCACCACATCGTTAGTACACTCTATTATTTGATGGACTTCAGTGTTTCCCCTACCGGTCCTCAGGATCGTAGCCGTTCCACATATTCTCCTATTTCACTACATTTACTTTGTCATTTAGCAGACACTCTTATCCAGAGCGACTTTCAGTAGGGAGTACATACTTTATTATTATTTTTTTTTTCTTGCTGTACAAGCTAGTTGCTGAACTAGTCAATGACTCAGTTGAATCCCATTGTATCTGGTAGTTTAGGTTGTGGGTTGAGTCCTGTTTGGTTTGGATGGTATAGATCTATATGTTTTCTCTATGTCCACAGAGGAGGATGTCAGCAGAGGTCAACCCCAGCCTGGTGAACTGGCTAACTAGTATGATGACCATGAGACTCCACGTCATCCTGGAGCACAACCCAGTCACTGAGGACCACATCCAGCACTATGTCATCCACACACGGAGAGCAGAGCCTGACGCACAGGCTGGACAGCAGACAGACACACAGAACATGGAGGTGAGTGATTGTGTATAGAGGTACATAGGTTAGTCTTTCCAGGTGGTGTTATCTGAGGCTTATAAGGATGCATGCTTGGGCACACCTAGAAAAATATCTGGTAATTCCATGACATCAGCAAGGAAGTTCACAGCTTTGAGGACAGGTTAATCTTCATACAGTACAGCTAACCTTCGCTCTCTATCACTAGATGGCTGGAGGTCTGTCTCCGGCCCCAGCCACCACAGCAGGGGCTGCCATGGTTTCATCAGGGGACAGACAGGAAGTTGAAGCGTCCCCCGGGGTGACCACCCCCTTGCGGAGAGCATCATCAGGGGAGATCGGAAGAGCCGTTGCCATGGCAGCAGGAAGAAGGGAGGAGTCTGTAGGAGATGTGGAGCCCTGGGCAGCTGCAGTGCCCCCTGTAAGGGGCTATGCTTTACTGTTTAGGGCAGCGTTTCCCAAACTCTGTTCTGGGGACCTCAAGGGGGGCACATTTTTGCCCAAACACTACACAGCTGATTTAAATAATCAACTCCTCAACCTTTGGTTATTTGAATCAGCTTGGGAAACCTGGACCGAGTTTGGAAATGGCTGGTTTAGGGGTGAAGTGCCTTGCTCAAGGCACAATGTCAAGAGATGGCATTTAGGATGCCTAGAATCCCACCAGATGTAGTATTTGAACGTGTGACTATACAGTTACAGGCCCACCTCTTCAACCTGTTTGTGTTCATCAGGAGTGGGTTCCTATCATCAGACATGACATGCTGTCTCAGAGGAAGATGAAGACTCAATCCCCTCTGTCTGACGCATACCTCCACGGGATGCCTGCCAAGAGGAGGAAGGTGAGTGTGGGGGGAGGGGGGGGGGGGCTTCATTACTGTCACTGTGCTTAAGACTGCCCATGGAACATTCTTGAAGCAAATGCCTGAACTTTCCTGGTTATTCTGACTTATCTCTAAAGCAAGTGAGAGCGAAACATCAAATAAAAATGTCATACCGACTGAATTCACCTCTGGTTAGTGTTGACCTGTTATCCCACTCACTCAGACTCACCAGGGTGAGGGCCCTCAACTGTCCCTGTCTGAGGCAGTGAGCCGGGCTGCCCGGGCTGCAGGAGTCACTGTCACTAGCCCAGATAGCCTCCAGGGGGAGCTAGAGGAGCCAGAGCTGCAGGAGGCCTACCAAGAACAGGTAAACTACGGCCAGTGTTGCTTTCTAGAGGGTGCAACATCCCCAATCAAACATACATTTGTAAGGAAGAGGGCAAAAGTTTAAAAAGTAAATAAACAGAGCCCAAACCTCTTTCTGGCTCATGTTCACTCTGAAACAGCAGGGTGAACAAGACTTGGAAGTGTGTCAACGTCAGACTAGCAGGCCCTAACCTTGACTCGTGTTTGTCTCAGGTGAGGAGTGACATCAAAGAGAGTGAGGGATGACCAAGACTTCAGCTCCCAGCGTTTCCCCAACACACCAGGCCTTCTCTCTAGATGACTCTTAAATCTCATTGGTCCTCAGGCTTGTCAACAACTCCATCTAGCTAATCAGTTTTCTTCCTGGATGACTTCTGATCTGATTGGTTACCACACCTGTCAATAACCACATCTAGCCAATCACTCACAACCGTGATGTATCCAGGGGTGTGTATATCATCATGTCAGCTTGATTCGGGACATTTATATCTTCAACATGTAACGTGCCCCAGACTCCATTCTGCAACATTCCCTGCAGGTCTCATATCCAATGAAGGGCAAAGAGAACACAAGAGACATGACTTGCTTAGACCCTGCTTTCTCATTGGCCTGCCACGGAAAATGCCACTCATTGAAAACCGAGAAGCGCTTTACAACCTGTCTGTCATCTGTCAATGGAAAATGTCAGTCTGGAATCTTCCCCCAAAACCAGGCTTTCTCATTCCTAACTGGTTGTCATCTGTATGTCCTGTTGTCCTTATGAGGCTTCAACTTGTAAATGAGCACAAATTGTACATTGTATTAAGAATGTGATGTAGTGATAATGCAACAGCTTTTTCTTAAGTTAATAAAGTAGCAAAACCTTTCCATAGGCTTTTGTTTTGTTTATTGCGTTTAGCTCGGTATCCCCACTAGAGGTGAAAGAAGCACTAGCCTGCTTAAACCAGACTGAACTGTGCTCATAAGTAAAACAATGGTGAGTGTAGTGTTCAGTCTAGTGTAACCAGGCTATGATAACTATTTACTTTCAAAATAGGATGTGAGTGGTTTAGATGTTTAGGGTGATTGTCATGTCATCGGTGACATTTTGTCTAGCTGTTTTAAGTGTATGACTACGGAGCTCAATGGTTGTTTAGCCGTCATAACTGCCATAATCAGGACCATGATAAAGATAAACCTTGTTATATGCCTCTGTTCTTTCTAGAAGCTGACTGTTGTGAAAAGTTGAATGCTTTATAACTTGAACGTTGCGTTGAAATAAACATTCAGTCAATGTAGAAATGCTATAGGAAATTCCTCGACAAACCACACTTCTGCAGTGTAGGGCTAAATTAGTGACATACAGGATTTATTTTTTAAACGACTAACCATTCGGATCTTTCTGAAATGCTTAAGATTGAATATGTCTGGCAGGATGATATAGGATTCAGTCAAGGACAGCAGTAGGTACACACAACATTGATTTGTTTTATTCACACATACAGACATAGCCAGGTTTCACACCAGATGTGGGTTATTACAAGTAAGTGAGTTAAATCCTAAAGTAGCAACCACGGCACTAGATAAGAACGATTTAATTCAATCTGATTTATTTTTCTTCTGAAGTCACAGATAACACTACTTGAAAGGGGTCGTAACACCTTTACAAGTGTTCCAGTATCATTCATGACTAATTTATTCAACATCAGGTGTTATGTATGCCCCCTTCAAGTAAATGTTAGAGTATTAATGGTAGTGCTAGATCTAACACGTGGCATGCTGTCACTTAGTTTGAGAATGCATATATTGTAATCTCAAACACATGAGTGAAACAGTGTAACAATGATACAGAGGAAGCTTGAGTTGCATTCTTATGACACGTACAGACATTCAATATCCTACAATTTAAATGTTTTGCTACTTATAACCATTAAACTGACATTCCAATCAAGAGTTGTTCAGGTGCCACTTGTTTTTCCATCAGAAAATAAAGTGTCAGTACCGAACTGGCAAATTCACATATTTTTTGAATCCAGAGTCCTATATGTCATGCAACTGTGTTGCAGTGTCAGGGACATGAACCCTGGTTGAGCTGAGGTCAGTTCCAACACTTACAGCAGGCCAGGCAGTCTGCAGCTGCCTCTCCTGTCCCTCACAGCCAGTTAGCCATCCAACACGGAAGGACAATAGCAGCTTAACCAGGGTAGGGTGGGGTTGTTTGTGAAGGTTACGTCTCAACAATGAGGACATGAGATTTAATGCTCTTCAAAATAAGAGTTATGAGAGATTTTGCAGTGTATATGTCAAAGTATTTTTGTGAAGTTTGTACAGGGACAGACAACATCATGCAACCTATTCAACGACTTTCCACTGGTACACAGATCATAGGGTCTGTTAGGAAAAAGGCCTACATTGAATCATGGTGGGAGGCCATAGATAATAGCCAGGCCAACTGGCTATATAGAATGTGGTCTCGTCTCTCCATATAAAGACTCCTTGCCTCAATACGGGGTTCCTTGGGCTGTGTGCCAACTGTTACATCAACAACACATTCACCAGTGCAAACTATTCAAAGAAAACCAGTGACATGTGTGCCCAGTTCCCAGGCACACTCAACTGTCCATAGGCTGAGGGCACATTAAACACAAAATGACTGATTGATTTCAATAATGATGAATCCATTTAACTTTAATGTTAATCTGGCATCAATTGTTTTTAAACAATGCTTTAAAAAAAAAAAAAAAGCATTTAACAGTCTTCATGTAATGCAGTGAAAATAGGTTTGTCCAATAATATATGCCATTTAGCAGACACTTTTATGAGTAGCAGGCTATGTAGTGTGAGCGTATAGGCCCAGAAGGTGGTTCAACATCACACAAGCGCTGTGCAATCGTTTGTTTGTGCGTTAACAAGTAACTGACTCAAGGTATCGACTCGACTTACTGGATGAACTGAAGTCCTGGATTGCATATTAACTGGATTGCAATTTCAACTAAAGTAGTAGCTGCTATTCTATTGCTGTGTGAGTCCAGAGAGAGAATGGTTTTGGAGGATATTTTTAATTTATATATATATTTATTTTCAGAGCAGGCATTGTATGGGTGAATAGGGACTTTTTTTCTCAACAACACCGATTGCCTGTTTCCCCCTCTCCCAGTTACTTCTCTCATGGTACACACATGCTCGTTCCAGACCCTCCATCTCTATCAGTCTCGGCCTTGTCGGAGGGAGGAGAGCAGGGGGGGCATGAGGTTGAGGGCTGGCCGGTGCTCCTGGACCCCCAGGGACACGAGGGCTCCCGCTAACAGAGTGGTCACCCCGGGCAGGATGGGCGGCTGGGCTTTCATCACCTGGAGGAAGGCGGGAAAACAATACTCAGCAAGTTTGAGGTGATCAGTTTAGGCAAGGCACAGAACCTGAGGGTATTTCTTAGCTATTTGTAGGCATTTCTATTTCAGAGACAGAAAACCACATGGCCACTGACTTTTTCCACTTTGTGACAATGTATGAGTCCATCATTGCCAAGGTAGAAGGTAGAGAACGCATCATATGACCTGTTGAAAGACAGTGTTTATTAGAGTATGAATGATCATAGAGAACTAACAGTGAAGAGGAACATTGACCAAAAACACTATCCGTTCCACACAATACCAAATTAAATCAATACATTTCTGTCTGAACATTGTGTAAAGTTAAACAGATCCCAGTCAGGTTTCTGTACCTGTAGAGGTCAGTTTTGTCCTTGCGGTAGAATCTCAGCAGCAGAGAGAGGAAGGGCAGTCCTTTGACACTCCACCTGGCCTTGATGGTCCTGTCCTCTGGGTGCTTGGTCAGTTTCAGTACCTCTAACCGGGCCTCAGCATAGTAACAGAGACACAGCAGCCTCCACAGAGACAGGCTCAGCTGGTACAGAACTCTGCCCCTAGAGGATAGACACAGTATAGCTGTATTATAATATATGTTTATGCGTGTAGTTACATATGTATAAATATCAGGGTTCGAGTCAATTCCATTTCAGTTCGGGAAGGAAACTGCTAAGTAGACAGAAAGTAGCATTTACCTGGTCTTGGCATTTAGAATACAGTTGACGAACTCGATATCATTTGTGTACATGGTGTAGTCATGACTCTTCATAAAGAAACTAGGAAGCTGAAAATGAAAATCAAACAAATGATCATCAATACTAATAACTAAATAGCAGTGTATGCCATCAAACAGCCATCCCCTAACAAACCCCTCTTCTCCTCTCTTACCTCAATCCTCAGCTTTTCATACATCAATGCCAGTTTCTCCTCGTCCTCCCTCTCTCTGTCGCTGTGACCCCCCTCTACTGTCTTTCTCTCTGCATAACTACTATACAGAGAGGTGTGGAGCAACATTGACAACTCCTTCTCTAGTCCAATCATATGGCTCGATTTGTTCCCATAACCAGGCAATGGCTCCATCCCAGGACAGTGGAAGCAGTAGAACCTAGATCCATACATAAATGGAGCTGGACATCTTTCTGTCTCAAACAGGCTCCGAAATGATCCTCTCTCCCTCTTTTCTGTTTCCGTCTCTCCCTCGTTCATCATCGTCTTGGAACCTTCAGTCTGAACCTTAGTCGTCCCAACACTGATGTCATCCTCTCGGCTCCCGTCCACCGTGGTCAAGGGGAAGAGGAACTCCACGGGCCTACTGAGTCCTCCCGGAGCCAGGAGTTCACCTAGTTTAATCTGCCCAAATAGAGGCACCTCCACCAGGGTGTGCTGGCCATCACACTCCCCAGGGCCAGGCTGCACCAGCACACACAGGCTGACTGTCTCTTCCCAGTCCTCGTCCAGGTCCCGGGGCCTCTGGCTGTGGGGTTGTCCCTGGCTGGCATGGTGGAAGGGGTGTGACAGGGCCAGATGCTTGATGTTCTGGTACCTCAGACTGTTGGGGGGAACCAGGGCCCATGATGTGCTGCTGAGCGACCGGATCTGTCCACTCCACTGCACATCCATCGCCTGCAAATTCAAGTAAAGATTTTCCATAAGGTGCTCTTATATAGCCTGGTCCCAGATCTGGATCCAGCCTTGCTCTTATTTAAATATTTAATGAATGTAGACCTGTCTGTCAAGACAATACCTGAGCAAGACTCCAGCACTGTTGCTTGACTGGTTGCCTGTTGCCATGGCTCCTCACACACCCCACCCACAAGGCGACGCCCCCTCTACAAGCAGCCATTCACAAACAGGGGGTATGTGTAACTCCAATCACCAGGGGCATTATTCCACAGCAACCCCAAGGAAGGACCAGCGCTTTTTGGTCCCCTCTCGATCCCAAATAAAAAATCTAGATGAAGAGAAGGGGTTAGGGTGGGCCATTGAGGGTGAACAGTCATTTTTAGACCATCATCTCAATGATATGTTCATATGATCATATGGCCTGGTGCGTGCATGTGTAGGCTACTCAAGGAACAGTTGTGAGTTCATGTGTAGGATGCTAGGCTGTAAATCAAGACCTATATGACCTACACTACTGGTCAGAAGTTTTAGAACACCTAATCACCTACTATTCAACTTTTAACTGAATGAAGAAAACAACACAACAAACACTGTCTTGTGAGTACTTTGACCCTACTTAAACTCTTTTGGAGCGCGAAAAAGCTATGCCAGTAGCATATGACAGTGAGTGGCGTAAACAGCAAACCACAAGATCATAATTGCTACTCAGACGTCTTGCCCTTCCAATAAGGCACTGTAATTTGCTACATTTGAACTCGACAACCACCTATAACTAGGAGCGAATATCGTTTTGTTTCTTCTACAACTTTAGAACCGTGACCTTGATACATATCCCGTAAGCAGTCTCTGCAGTGTACTGTTAACCGTGTCAACATTTGTTGATTTCTTGTCCTAAGGTTACAACAACCGATATTCACTAATGATTACAGAGCCAGAATACACCAAGCACAGTTCCTTCTCGTAGTTTCAATTATATACAATACTATGACGTACCATTTCCCATTTGAGACTTTAATAACATGAGCTCGAGCTGATTTACAACTGTTGGTAACCCAGTGGGATTGGTTGGTTTGAGTGACAATCTTGTAGGCACGACCAGAAACAAAATGAACCATGCTTCAACTTTGAAGTTGATATGTATGGAAATACATGAATTGATTTATGAATATAGGGACCACTCAATTTAGTTAAAAAACGCAAGCTAACGTTAGCTCGCTACCTAGTTAGTTGATATGCGAGTAGTTAGATCACCATGGTTAACACACTCCCGTGATTAGCATATTGTGTTAGCTAACGTTAGCTATCTAACAGTAACATGCATACCTGCTGTGTCAGAAGCGAATTGGATCGAAACTGCGATTAGTCAGTTTAGCAATGACCAGATAGTAAGACAATAATCCTCAAAGTCAGGTGTTTTACTTTGATATCCCACGTAATGTTTCGAAATGGGAAGTTATCAAGCGTTACACAAATGTCATTCCATCTCCCAATGTCCTTGTCCAGCAGCAGCTACACGCCTCACGCTAGCGTAGGAACGTTTCTAGAAGAAAAAAACACCCACACGTCATACACCTGCGTAGCGCTGATTGGTGGAAAATGTGCATTTCATTAGATGCAGAATGAATAAATCGATATCAATCGTTATCAATAAATGTTATAAAATTATAGGCAATATTTTGTATATTTTATATTTGTATATTTTGTATATAGTAATACATCGAAATCTGCTGTACATTTGTTTTGTAGTTCTTTTTCTTGACTACCTTTTTAATGAAACTTTCAAGCCATATAGTGAGAAAATATATAATTCTGTAAGACCTATCCTATGCATGCAAAAACATATTATTTCACTATTAAAAGCTTTTTTGCTCGCTAGCGACTACAATTCTTGGACAAACCTACCAGTGGCGCTGTGAAATATTGCTTTACTCATTATTCACACGTCAACCGGAGACTGAAACTCAGTGGTGCTGTCGTTACGTCTTCGAATGGAAAAATCTCAAGCCGCGTGTGTTGTGATAAAACACTTGTTCTTCTCTGACAGCCACTCTTACCACCGGTTTCAAGTTTTTTTTTTTAAGACAAAGTCGTTGGTTTTCTGTTAATATCCGTATAAATAAATAGCAAAAAATGCCCAAGAAAGCGAAAGAAGACGCAGAATGGGAAGGAGAAGAGAGAGCAGTAGCACCATCAGCGGTGGCAGGTATCTAATTGCTGCCAGCAACTAAGCTAATGGTTACAACTGAGTCTTTTCCAGCCGTTACAATAGACTGTTAGCTAAGATAAAACGTTGTTAGCTAGCTAATGTGCCTCAGTCAGTGATCTTTGATTAACAAGTAACTGTCCTGGCTGTCATGCGATATGGTGTATTTTGACAACATAGTGTGACATTAGTGATGGTTCACTAGCTAGTTGGAAGCTACGTTCGTTAACAGCTTGCTATCAATGCTGTGAAAATGATGCAGTGCCATATTTTTTAACTAGGCAAGTCAGTTAAGAACAAAGTCTTATTTACAATGACGGCCTACCAAAAGGCAAAAGACCTGCGGGCTGGGATTAAAAATAAAAACATATTAAATAAAAATATAGGACAAAACACATCACGACAAGAGAGACAACACTACATAAAGAGAGACCTATGCCGACAACGTAGCATGGCAGCAACACATGACAACACAGCATGGTAGCAACACAACATGCCATGTAATTGTGTCAGACAAATTATTCCTTGTTCTCTCTACTTGACAGCTCGACATTTAAAATAGTGACGGGTCGTTTGAGGAAGAGTAACGTTAATAAACTCGGGGTAGTAGCTAGTATTTAATTTATCATTCAAGTCATGAAGGCTAGCTAGTTAGATAGTTAGGTCATAGCTAGTATGCATTGTTTGAAGAACTGCTGTGTTGCCAAAAGTCATTCTGAAAATGTGCCACCCCTATGCTCCCCTTGTAAAAGGCGTTGCCTCCCCTCTGGCTCATTTGGCCGCTCTCTTTTGTCATTCAGTGGATCCATATGTTGATGACCAACTTGCTCATCTTTGTACCTCCAATTTATCTCCCCTCTTTTCAGAAAAATCAGTAAAGAAAGGAAAGAAGGATAAGAAGGGCAAGAAGAGTGTGAGTAGTTATACCTCAAGTGGATATTTTGAGTTAGTTGAATGTGGCGAGAAAGAAAATGTAATCGGCAATGTGAACATTTTAATAAAATGTGTCAACATTGTTCTCACACAGTTCTTTGATGAGCTGGCCACAGATAACAAAACTGAGAAGGAGGATGAACCTGTGCTGAAAGAGACTCAAGGAAAGCAGGTAATTCTATTCCTTAACTACTACAGAGATATCATATAGGCTATTTTAAGGTGGATTGATACTTTTTGCAATACTGTATCAATAACACAATGTCTGGGGATATATTGACATGAATAAATCTACCTTTTGCATAATTTTTTGTTGTTGTTGCCTCCTTCCCACCCAATTTGCTCTCTTGAAAGACAGTAGATGAGCTTGAAGCGTTTGGGGAGGTTGGTTATATGTAGCCACTACTAGCCAGAGTGGTAGCTAGCTTGCAGTGTCAAATCTACAATGCATAGAGAACCATGATATATATACAGTGCATTCGGGAAGTATTCAGACCCCTTGACTTTTTTCCACATTTTGTTACATTACAGCCTTATTCTAAAGTTGATTAAAGTGTTCCCCCCTATTCTATTTATTTAACCTTTATTTAACTAGGCAAGTCAGTATTAAGAACAAATTCTTATTTACAATGACGGCCTACCAAAAGGCAAAATGCCTCCTGTGGGGACTGGGATTAAAAATAAATACAATATAAATATAGGACATAACACACATCACAACAAGAGAGACACTACCTAAAGAGAGACCTAAGACAACAACATAACAAGACAGCAACACATGACAACACAGCATGGTAGCAACACAACATGACAACAACATGGTAGCAGCACAAAACATGGTACAAACATTATTGGGCAAAGTCAACAGCACAAAGGTCAAGAAGGTAGAGACAAAAATACACTGCTCAAAAAAATAAAGGGAACACTAAAATAACACATCCTAGATCTAAATGAATGAAATATTCTTATTAAATACTTTTTTCTTTACATAGTTGAATGTGCTGACAACAAAATCATACAAAAATTATCAATGGAAATCAAATTTATCAACCCATGGAGGTCTGGATTTGGAGTCACACTCAAAATTAAAGTGGAAAACCACACTACAGGCTGATCCAACTTTGATGTAATGTCCTTAAAACAAGTCAAAATGAGGCTCAGTAGTGTGTGTGGCCTCCACGTGCCTGTATGACCTCCCTACAACGCCTGGGCATGCTCCTGATGAGGTGGCGGATGGTCTCCTGAGGGATCTCCTCCCAGACCTGGACAAAAGCATCCGCCAACTCCTGGACAGTTTGTGGTGCAACGTGGCGTTGGTGGATGGAGCGAGACATGATGTCCCAGATGTGCTCAATTGGATTCAGGTCTGGGGAACGGGCGGGCCAGTCCATAGCATCAATTCCTTCCTCTTGCAGGAACTGCTGACACACTCCAGCCACATGAGGTCTAGCATTGTCTTGCATTAGGAGGAACCCAGGGCCAACCGCACCAGCATATGGTCTCACAAGGGGTCTGAGGATCTCATCTCGGTACCTAATGGCAGTCAGGCTACCTCTGGCGAGCACATGGAGGGCTGTGCGGCCCCCCAAAGAAATGCCACCCCACACCATGACTGACCCACCGCCAAACCGGTCATGCTGGAGGATGTTGCAGGCAGCAGAACGTTCTCCACGGCGTCTCCAGACTCTGTCACGTCTGTCACGTGCTCAGTGTGAACCTGCTTTCATCTGTGAAGAGCACAGGGCGCCAGTGGCGAATTTGCCAATCTTGGTGTTCTCTGGCAAATGCCAAACGTCCTGCACGGTGTTGGGCTGTAAGCACAACCCCCACCTGTGGACGTCGGGCCCTCATACCACCCTCATGGAGTCTGTTTCTGACCGTTTGAGCAGACACATGCACATTTGTGGCCTGCTGGAGGTCATTTTGCAGGGCTCTGGCAGTGCTCCTCCTGCTCCTCCTTGCACAAAGGCGGAGGTAGCGGTCCTGCTGCTGGGTTGTTGCCCTCCTACGGCCTCCTCCACGTCTCCTGATGTACTGGCATGTCTCCTGGTAGCGCCTCCATGCTCTGGACACTACGCTGACAGACACAGCAAACCTTCTTGCCACAGCTCGCATTGATGTGCCATCCTGGATGAGCTGCACTACCTGAGCCACTTGTGTGGGTTGTAGACTCCGTCTCATGCTACCACTAGAGTGAAAGCACCGCCAGCATTCAAAAGTGACCAATACATCAGCCAGGAAGCATAGGAACTGAGAAGTGGTCTGTGGTCACCACCTGCAGAACCACTCCTTTATTGGAGGTGTCTTGCTAATTGCCTATAATTTCCACCTGTTGTCTATTCCATTTGCACAACAGCATGTGAAATGTATTGTCAATCAGTGTTGCTTCCTAAGTGGACAGTTTGATTTCACAGAAGTGTGATTGACTTGGAGTTACATTGTGTTGTTTAAGTGTTCCCTTAATTTATTTGAGCAGTGTACATCATACAAAGCAGCCACAACTGTCAGTAAGGGTGTCCATGATTGAGTGTTTGAATGAAGAGATTGAGATAAAACTGTCCAGTTTGAGGGTTGGTTGCAGCTCAGGTTGGTTGCAGCAAACTGAAAAGAGGAGTGACCCAGGGATGTGTGTGCCCATCAATCTACACACAATACCCCATAATGACAAAGCAAGAACAGGTTTAGACATTTTTACAAATTGATTAAAAATAAACTTAAATATATAATTTAAATAAGTATTCAGACTGTTTACTCAGTACTTTGTTGAAGCACCTTTGGCAGTGATTACAGCCTCGAGTCTTCTTGGGTATGACGCTACAAGCTTGGCACACTTGTGTTTGGAGAGTTTTCCCAATCTTCTCTGCAGATCCTCTCAAGCTCTGTCAGGTTGGAAGGGGAGCGTCGCTGCACAGCTATTTTCAGGTCTCTCCAGAGATGTTCGATCGGATTCAAGTCCGGTCCCTGGCTGGGCCACTCAAGGACATTCAGAGACTTGTCCCAAAGCCACTCCTGCATTGTCTTGGCTGTGTGCTTAGGGTTGTTGTGCTTTTGAAAGGTGAACCTTCACCCCAGTCTGAGGTCCTGAGCACTATGGTGCAGGTTCTTTTTTTGTAAATTCTTTATTTAAAAAAATATATATATTTTTCCCGTGGTATGGTTTTGGTAGTTAGTCTTGTCCCATTGCTGCAACTCCCACACGGACTCAGAAGAGGCGAATGTCGAGAACCGTGTGTCCTTCGAAACACAACCCATCCAAGCCGCACTGCTTCTTAACACAATGACGCTTCACCCGGAAGCCAGCCGCACAAATGTGTCGGAGGAAACACCCTACACCTGGTGATCGTGTAAGCATGCACTGCGCCCGGCCCGCCACAGAAGTCGCTAGTGCGCGATGGGACAAGAACATCCCTGCAGGCCAAACCCTCCCCTAACCCGGATGACACTGGGCCAATTGTGCGCCACCCCATGGGTCTCCCGGTCGTTGCCGGCTGCGACAGCCTCGACTCAAACCCAGAATCTCTAGTGGCACAGCTAGCACTGCGATGCAGTGTCTTAGACCACTGCGCCATTTGGGAGGCCCCGGAGCAGGTTTTCATCAAGGATCTCTGTACTTTGTGCTGTCATGTGGCTGTCGTGCCTTTTACTGAGGGGCTGGCCACTCTACCATAAAGCCCTGATTGGTGGAGTGCTGCAAAGAGATGGTTGTCCTTCTGGAATTTTCGCCCAACTCCACAGAGGAATTCTGGTGCTCTGTCAAGAGTGACCATCGGGTTCTTGGTCACCTCCCTGATCAAGGCCGTTCTCCCCCGATTGCACAGTTTGGCCGGGCGGCCAGCTCTAGGAAGAGTCTTGGTGGATCCAAACTTCTTCCATTTAAGAATGATGGAAGCCACTGTGTTCTTGGGGACCTTCAATGCTGCAGACATTTTTTTTGGTACCCTTCCCCAGATCTGTGCCTCGACACAATCCTGTCTCGGAGCTCAATGGACAATTCCTTCCACCCCATGCCTTGGTTTTTGCTCTGACATGCACTGTCAACTGTGGGACCTTTATATAGACAGGTGTGTGCCTTTCCAAATCATGTCCAATCAATTTAATTTACTATAGGTGGATGCCAATCAAGTTGTAGAAACTTGAGCTCAATTTCAAGTCTCGTAGCAAAGGGTCTGAACA
This sequence comes from Salvelinus alpinus, assembly GCF_045679555.1. NCBI lineage: Eukaryota > Metazoa > Chordata > Actinopteri > Salmoniformes > Salmonidae > Salvelinus > Salvelinus alpinus. Next base: position 22,893,139 of record NC_092111.1, on the reverse strand, counting down.
CTTATGTAAATAAGTTACATTTTTAGAAATTTTTATAAATTTGCAAACATTTCTAAATACCTGTTTTTGCTTGGTCATTATGGGGTATTGTGTGTAGATTGAGGGGGAACTTTTATTTAATCCATTTCAGAATAAGGCTGTAACGTCACAAAATGTGGAAAAAGTAAAGGGGTCTGAATACTTGCTGAATGTGCTGTGTGTGTATATGTGTGTGTGTGTGTGTATATATACAGTGGCAAGAAAATGTATGTGAACCCTTTGGAAATACCTGCACATCTGCATAAATTGGTAATAAAATGAGATCTTCATCTAGGTCACAACAATGGACAAACACAGTCTGCTTAAACTAATAACACACAAATTATATGTTTCATGTCTTTATTGAACACACTGTGTAAACATTCACAGTACAGGGTGGGAAAAGTATGTGATCCCTTGGATTTAATAACTGTTTGACCCTTCTTTTGCAGCAATAACCTCAACCAAACGTTTTCTGTAGTTGCGGATCAGACCTGCACAACAGTCAGGAGGAATTTTGGACCATTCCTCTTTACAAAACTGTTTCAGTTAAGCAATATTCTTGGGATGTATGGTGTGTGTGAACTGCTCTCTTGAGGTCATGCCACAGCAGCTCAATCGGGTTGAGGTCAGGACTCTGAATGGCCACTTCAGAAGGCGTATTTTCTTCTGTTGAAGCCATTCTGTTGCTGATTTACTTCTGTGTTTTGGGTTGTTGTCCTGTTGCATCACCCAACTTCTGTTGAGCTTCAATTGGCGGACAGATAGCATTACATTCTCCTGCAAAATGTCTTGATAAACTTGGTAATTAATTTTTCCACATGATCGGGCCTGGACAGCTTGCTAAGGCAGCAAAGCAGCCCCAAACCATGATGCTCCATCCACCATACTTTACAGTTGGGAGGAGTTTTTGATGTTGGTGTGCTGTGCCTTTTTTTTCTCCACAGATAGTGTTGTGTGTTCCTTCCAAACAACTCAACTTTAGTTTAATCTGTCCACAGAATATTTTGCCAGTGGCTTCTTTCGTGGTGTCCTCCCATGAACCCCATGCTTGTTTAGTGTTTTACGTATCGTAGACTCGTCAACAGAGATGTTAGCATGTTCCAGATATTATAAATCTTCAGCAGACACAGCAGACAGATAAGTCTTCAGCAGACACACTAGGATTCTTCTTAACTTCATTGAGTGTTCTGCGCTGTGCTCTTGCAGTCATCTTTGCAGGATGGCCATTCCTAGGGAGAGTAGCAACAGTGCTGAACTTTTTCCATTTATAGACAATTGGTCTTACCGTGGACTGATGAACATCAAGGCTTTTAGAGATACTTTTGTAACCCTTTCCAGCTTTATGCAAGTCAACAACTATTAAACTTAGGTCTTCTGAGATCTCTTTTGTTCGAGGCACTGTTCACATCAGGCAATGCTTCTTGTGAATAGCAAACTCAATTTTATTTTTTTATTTTTATATAGGGCAAGGCAGCTCTAACCAACATCTCCAATCTCGTCTTATTGATTGTAGTCCAGGTTAGCTGACTCCTGACTCCAATTAGCTTTTGAAGTCATTAGCCTAGGGGTTCACATACTTTTCCCAACCTACACTGTGAATGTTTAAATTATGTATTTAATATAGACAAGAAATCAAATTATTTGTGTGTTATTAATGTAAGCACACTGTTTGTCAATTGTTGTGACTTAAGATGAAGATCAGATCAAATGTGATGACCAATTTATGCAGAAATCCAGGTAATTCCAAAGGGTTCACATACTTTTTCGTTTGTGTGTGTTTATGTATGTATATGTGAGATATATATATATATATATATATATATATATATATATATATATATATATATATATATATATATAATTGTGATATGTGTATATATAATTGTGATATGTATCGTGTGGTCCCTCCCTGCTAATACCTAGCCCTAGTAGTCATGTGAACCATAATGCCTGTCTAATCTATTTTGCTATCGGTCTCAGAAGAAAAAGAAAGACCGGCGGAAAGGTAGAAGTGGGGAGGGAGACGATGATGATGACGAGGATATGATGGAGAAACTGAAGAAGCTGTCAGTGCAAGCCAGCGAGGACGAGGAAGAGGAATGTAAGTTGACTGCTTAGTCTGTCAAACAAATGTCTACATTTCAAGCTGGAAATGCTCAGTGTTGATGGCCTAGCTAGCCTTTCATCAACTTTGCTCACTCTCTCTCTTGCTCGCTCTCTTTCTCATCCCAGTTGTGGCCCCTGGAAAAGGCAAGGGAAATAAGGTGAGCATGTTGTGCATGCATCGGTCTTGATCACTATATCGCCAGTCTTTACAGTCTTGATCACTATATCGCCAGTCTTTACAGTCTTGATCACTATATTGCCAGTCTTTACAGTCTTGATCACTCCGTTCTATTACATTTTTGGGGTAGAATACACTATAATCCACTTTTAAATTGTATTTGTTGTCTCAGGGTGGGAACATCTTTGCAGCTCTCAGTCAGGGAGACAGTGATGATGATGATGGTGGTGATGATGAGAGACTGGTGAATAAGGTGCGTGGGGTCTGTTATGTTTGTGTGTCGTGTTCTAAATCTGAATGTGGATTCTATTGATACTAACCTCGTGTTTTAGAGTTCCAGGGAGCTCTAAGAAAGTGTTTGTGTTGCTGTTTACTAATTCATCCACCCCATTCCATCCCACCCCTCCTCGTACTGTTCCTTCCTGTTCCTTTTCTACTGTCTTTTGGATTTCATCACAGACTCACAATAATAGCTACACATGTTCAAATCAAAGTTTATTTGTCACGTGCGCTGAATACAACGGGTGTAGGTAGACCTTAGAGTGAAATGTTTACTTACAGGCTCTAACCAATAGTGCAAGAAAGGTATTAGGTGAACAATAGGTAAGTAAAGAAATAAAACAACAGTAAAAAGACAGTTGAAAATAACAGTAGCGAGGCTATACACAGACACCGGTTAGTCAGGCTGATTGAGGTAGTATGTACATGTAGATATGGTTAAAGTGACTGCATATATGATGAACAGAGAGTAGCGTAAAAGAGGGGTTGGTGGATGGCGGGACACAATGCAGATAGCCCGGTTAGCCAATGTGCGGGAGCACTGGTTGGTCGGGCCAATTGAGGTAGTATGTACAGTCGTGGCCAAAAGTTTTGAGAATGATACAAATATTAATTTTCAGAAAGTCTGCTGCCTCAGTTTGTATGATGGCAATTTGCATATACTCCAGAATGTTATGAAGAGTGATCAGATGAATTGCAATTAATTGCAAAGTCCCTCTTTGCCATGCAAATGAACTGAATCCCCCAAAAAACATTTCCACTGCATTTCAGCCCTGCCACAAAAGGACCAGCTGACATCATGTCAGTGATTCTCTCGTTAACACAGGTGTGAGTATTGACGAGGACCAGGCTGGAGATCACTCTGTCATGCTGATTGAGTTCGAATAACAGACTGGAAGCTTCAAAAGGAGGGTGGTGCTTGGAATCATTGTTCTTCCTCTGTCAATCATGGTTACCTGCAAGGAAATTCGTGCCGTCATCATTGCTTTGCACAAAAAAGGCTTCACAGGCAAGGATATTGCTGCCAGTAAGATTGCACCTAAATCATTTATCGGATCATCAAGAACTTGAAGGAGAGCGGTTCAATTGTTGTGAAGAAGGCTTCAGGGCGCCAAAGAAAGTCCAGCAAGCGCCAGGACCATCTCCTAAAGTTAATTCAGCTGCGGGATCAGGGCACCACCAGTACAGAGCTTGCTCAGGAATGGCAGCAGGCAGCAGGTGAGTGCATCTGCACGCACAGTGAGGCGAAGACTTTTGGAGGATGGCCTGGTGTAACGAAGAGCATCAAAGAAGCCACTTCTCTCCAGGAAAAACATCAGGGACAGACTGATAATCTGCAAACGGTACAGGGATTGGACTGCTGAGGACTGGGGTAAAGTAATTTTCTCTGATGAATCCCCTTTCCGATTGTTTGGGGCATCCGGAAAAAAGCTTGTCCGGAGAAGACAAGGTGAGCGCTACCATCAGTCCTGTGTCATGCCAACAGTTAAGCATCCTGAGACCATTCATGTGTGGCATTGCTTCTCAGCCAAAGGAGTGGGCCCACTCACAATTTTGCCTAAGAACACAGCCATGAATGAAGAATGGTACCAACACATCCTCCGAGAGCAACTTCTCCCAACCATCCAGGAACAGTTTGGTTACGAACAATGCATTTTCCAGCATGATGGAGCACCTTGCCAGAAGGAAAAAGTGATAACTAAGTGGCTCGGGGAACAAAACATCGATATTTTGGGTCCATGGCCAGGAAACTCCCCAGACCTTAATCCCATTGAGAACTTGTGGTCAATCATCAAGTGGCGGGTGGACATACAAAACCCCACAAATTCTGACAAACTCCAAGCATTGATTATGCAAGAATGGGCTGCCATCAGTCAGGATGTGGCCTAGAAGTTAATTGACAGCATGCCAGGGCGGATTGCAGAGGTCTTGAAAAAGAATGGTCAACACTCCAAATATTGGCTCTTTGCATCAACTTCAAGTAATTGTCAATTAAAGCCTTTGACAGGTATGAAATGCTTGTAATTATACTTCAGTATTCCATAGTAACATCGGACAAAAATATCTAAACACTGAATCAGCAAACTTTGTGGAAATTAATATTTGTGTAATTCTCAAAACTTTTAGCTACAACTGTACATGAATGTATAGTTAAAGTGACTATGCATATATGATAAACCGAGAGGAGCAGCAGCGTAAAAGAGGGGTTGGGGGGGGCACAGAATGCAAATAGTCCGGGTAGTCATTTGATTACCTGTTCAGGAGTCTAATGGCTTGGGGGTAAAAACTATTGAGAAGCCTTTTTGTCCTAGACTTGGCACTCCGGTACCGCATGCCATGCGGTAGTAGAGAGAACAGTCTATGACTGGGGTGGCTGGGGTCTTTGGCAATTTTTAGGGCCTTCCTCTGACCGCCTGGTGTAGAGGTCCTGGATGGCAGGCAGCTTAGCCCCAGTTATGTACTGGGCCGTACGCACTACCCTCTGTAGTGCCTTGCGGTCGGAGGCCGAGGAATTGCCGTACCAGGCAGTGATGCAACCGGTCAGGATGCTCTCAATGTTGCAGCTGTAGAACCTTTTGAGGATCTCAGGACCCATGCCAAATCTTTTTAGTTTTCTGAGGGAGAATAGGCTTTTACATCCATATTCTTCGTTATTCCTACATAGGGCTGTTGCGGTCATGAAATTTTCTCAGCTGGTGATTGTCATGCAAATAACTGCCAGTCTCATGGTAAGTGACTGTTAATTAACATAAACATGTTTAGCATCTTCTGTCGTCCACACATAGCCTACAAGCTACTGATGCCGACCGTTGGAACATCTACATTTTAAAAAGTCTAATAAATCCATTTACTATAGCCTACACCATCACAATAAATCAATTTGTTTATTTTAGACGGGTCTAAAGAAACATGATATGAAGAAAATGTAGCCTATTTCAGAAGAGCATACTCTGAGTTGTCCTTATGTTAGGCCCTAATCTAGCCATACCATATGGCTGTGGGCTACACTAGTTCATTTAGCAGGCAAGATTTGCTTAGAATTCTGTGGCATTATTTTATAGTATGAAGAATACAATTGTACGTAGGAGAAAATATCCTTTCTATTTTATTCAGCTAACGATTTCCGAGGGAGTGCGCACATGCGACTTTTCTGTGTTGAGCAGAAGAAACAGGTCCTCCTATATGCTTAATTTAGGGTTATTTATGCAACTTTAGTTGTGATACAAACGTTGGGCTTTTTGCTTTGATTTTTAATACAGGCTGCATGATGCGACTCTAATGATGATTTGAAAAAGTTACATGAAAGGCATGAGCTCTGCACTGTTTCTTGCGCAGGCTGCACACACTTCATCAGTCTCTCATTCACAATTTGACAAGCATTTGATAATATACTCACCCATCAGACTATTCTTAATTGAATCTGGTCTTTTCGTGTAGCCTATGGGTGGAATCATTTTTGATTTAGAATGCCCCACAAAATAAAACGGTTAAGTTTTTAATATGTAAGCATAGGCAGCGCGTCCATAAGGCTAGGGGAAGTTATTCCCAAAGTAAATTGAATTAAATTGCCAAAATTATATAGCCTAATTAGCCTACTCATGTCTCTACAGAAACAAAATACATTGAAATAGGCTACTAAAGCATGATTTGGCCACAGTGGATCATTAGCTTCTTTAAAAAGAAAGTGGATTGTTTTAAATCGCATTGCCTTCAGTCGGAAGGAAAGGCAACGCACACAATTTGGGCAGATTGTTGAGTTGCGACTGTCTGAAATGTAGAGGGGCCAGGCATATCGCAATATTTCAAAATACTATCGCAGGGAAATATAGTTTGGGAAGCAAATTGTTATTGCTGTAAAGTGAAGACAAGTAAAATACTAATGTCTTTTTTTAGTTATCAAAATTCTCAACTTAATTGAGCGAACAACAGTATAGCCTATCTTATTGGCACCAGCGGAGAGCATCGGCAACATCCTTGGTGATTGCCTATATTCACCATTTATCATTGTTGGGTCAGTGTTACTTTTTTGGGGGAGTGGGGGACAGTTTCCTTCTCCAGTTTAGATGGACCTCATATTGTATTTGTCTCCCCTTCTCATAGGCCTATTATATGGACAACATTGTTTTTATTGATCTGTTTGTCAGTGTCAGCAGAGTAGGCTACCCTGTCATTTGCATAAAAAAAGATTCTGCTAATGTCTCCAGTCATAGGTCCTAAACGATATCCTAACCGCCATCGATAAGAAACAATACTGTGTAGCCGTATTCATTGATCTGGCCAAGGCTTTCGACTCTGTCAATCACCACATCCTCATCGGCAGACTCGATAGCCTTGGTTTCTCAAATGATTGCCTCGCCTGGTTCACCAACTACTTCTCTGATAGAGTTCAGTGTGTCAAATCGGAGGGCCTGTGTCTCTATGGGGGTGCCACAGGGTTCAATTCTTGGACCGACTCTCTTCTCTGTATACATCAATGATGTCGCTCTTGCTGCTGGTGATTCTCTGATCCACCTCTACGCAGATGTCACCATTCTGTATACTTCTGGCCCTTCTTTGGACACTGTGTTAACAACCCTCCAGACGAGCTTCAATGCCATACAACTCTCCTTCCGTGGCCTCTAATTGCTCTTAAATACAAGTAAAACTAAATGCATGCTCTTCAACCGATCGCTGCCTGCACCTGCCCGCCCGTCCAATATCACTACTCTGGACGGTTCTGACTTAGAATATGTAGACAACTACAAATATCTAGGTGTCTGGTTAGACTGTAAACTCTCCTTCCAGACTCACATCAAACATCTCCAATCCAAAGTTAAATCTAGAATTGGCTTCCTATTTCGCAACAAAGCATCCTTCACTCATGCTGCCAAACATACCCTTGTAAAACTGACCATCCTACCGATATATGTTCTTAGTTCTACATTTTTTGAAAGGAGCATGCTTATTTAAGATGGTGAGCAAATTACTTTTAAAGAACCACCAGGCATCCTCGACTGACGGGATGAGGTCAATATCCTTCTAGGATACCCGGCCAGGTCGATTAGAAAGGCCTGCTCGCAGAAGTGTTTTAGGGAGTGTTTGAGAGTGAAGAGGGGTTGTCATTTGACCTCGGACCCATAGCGGATGCAGGCAATGAGGCAGTGATCGCTGAGATCCTGAAAACAGCTGAGGTGTATTTGGAGGGCAAGTTGGTCAGGATAATATCTATGAGGGTTTACGGATTTAGGGTTGTACCTGGTGGGTTCATTGATAATTTGTGTGAGATTGAGGGCATCTAGCTTAGATTGTAGGACTGCTGGGGTGTTAAGCATATCCCAGTTTAGAATCCCAGAATGAACTCTGAAGATAGATGGGGGGGCAATCAATTCACATATGGTGTCCAGGTTACAACTGGGAGCTGAGGGGGGTCTATAACAGGTGGCAACAGTGAGAGATTTATTTCTGTAGAGATTAATTTTAAAAATTAGAAGCTCAAACTGTTTGAGCATAGACCTGGGAAGTAAGCCTGCAAAGTTCTGTCAATCTCTGCAGTAGATTGCAACTCCTCCCCCTTTGGCAGTTCTATCTTGATGGAAAATGTTGTTGTTGGGGATGGAAATCTCAGAAATCTCATTTGTGTTGATGTCAGTGTGATTAGAGGAGCAATACATCAGAGTGCAAGGCCATTAGCGACTGGCAGTTAGGAAGTTAAGTAGTCTACTAATGACCATTAGCAGCATCAGAGCGCAGTTTTGGAGAAGCCTAGTTACGGTGCCTAAACGGTCACGTGGAATTTGACTGCGGTCATGAGTCCTGACTGCCGGTGTGGCGGTAATACGGTCACCGTAACAGCCTTATTCCTACATCATTTCCTTTCATTGCATTTCATCTACATGTGTTGGACAAATTAGCATTGGCCAGAAATGTTGGGGCTTGCAAGGCACTTAGAATCGAATGATTTGAATCAAGCATGTCATTTTTCTTCATAACGACTTTGTGCTTTGGTGTAAGGACATCTCTAATATTAAGGAACTGGTGTATCTGTGTGTTTGTCTTTGCGTCTTTAATACTTTAACACAGGAGGTTGAGAAGGTGCATAAGGGCAAGAAAAAAGATAAGCCAAAACCGAAAGCCAAGGTGGGTGATGGAATGGATTTATTCTCCTACTACACACTCTTTCCCCCACCATCCCCCTCCCCCCATCCAACAGGGTTAATAACGGAAAGCAGCACATTTTAAATTGTTCACTAACACATTCCCCTCTCAATCTATTCCCTTTTATTTCACAACACTTTATTTAACTACTTTTCTCTTTCTCATAGACCTCATATCTGCAGATCTAACCCACTGAAATACTCAACACAATATACAGTGGGGAGAACAAGTATTTGATACACTGCCGATTTTGCAGGTTTTCCTACTTACAAAGCATGTAGAGGTCTGTAATTTTTATCATAGGTACACTTCAACTGTGAGAGACGGAATTTAAAACAAAAATCCAGAAAATCACATTGTATGATTTTTAAGTAATTAATTCGCATTTTATTGCATGACATAAGTATTTGATACATCAGAAAAGCAGAACTTAATATTTGGTACAGAAACCTTTGTTTGCAATTACAGAGATCATACGTTTCCTGTAGTTCTTGACTAGGTTTGCACACACTGCAGCAGGGATTTTGGCCCACTCCTCCCTACAGATCTTCTCCAGATCCTTCAGGTTTCGGGGCTGTCGCTGGGCAATACGGACTTTCAGCTCCCTCCAAAGATTTTCTATTGGGTTCAGGTCTGGAGACTGGCTAGGCCACTCCAGGACCTTGAGATGCTTCTTACGGAGCCACTCCTTAGTTGCCATGGCTGTGTGCTTCGTGTCGTTGTCATGCTGGAAGACCCAGCCACGACCCATCTTCAATGCTCTTACTGAGGGAAGGAGGTTGTTGGCCAAGATCTCGCGATACATGGCCCCATCCATCCTCCCCTCAATACGGTGCAGTCGTCCTGTCCCCTTTGCAGAAAAGCATCCCCAAAGAATGATGTTTCCACCTCCAAGCTTCACGGTTAGGATGGTGTTCTTGGGGTTGTACTAATCCTTCTTCTTCCTCCAAACACGGCGAGTGGAGTTTAGACCAAAATGCTCTATTAATGTCTCATCAGACCACATGACCTTCTCCAATTCCTCCTCTGGATCATCCAGATGGTCATTGGCAAACTTCAGACGGGCCTGGACATGCGCTGGCTTGAGCAGGGGGACCTTGCGTGCGCTGCAGGATTTTAATCCATGACGGCGTAGTGTGTTACTAATGGTTTTCTTTGAGACTGTGGTCCCAGCTCTCTTCAGGTCATTAACCAGGTCCTGCCGTGTAGTTCTGGGCTGATCCCTCACCTTCCTCATGATCATTGATGCCCCACGAGGTGAGATCTTGCATGGAGCCCCAGACCGAGGGTGATTGACCGTCATCTTGAACTTCTTCCATTTTCTAATAATTGCGCCAACAGTTGTTGCCTTCTCACCAAGCTGCTTACCTATTGTCCTGTAGCCCATCCCAGCCTTGTGCAGGTCTACAATTTTATCCCTGATGTCCTTACACAGCTCTCTGGTCTTGGCCATTGTGGAGAGGTTGGAGTCTGTTTGATTGAGTGGGTGGACAGGTGTCTTTTATACAGGTAACGAGTTCAAACAGGTGCAGTTAATACAGGTAATGAGTGGAGAACAGGAGGGCTTCTTAAAGAAAAACTAACAGGTCTGTGAGAGCCGGAATTCTTACTGGTTGGTAGGTGATCAAATACTTATGTCATGCAATAAAATGCGAATTAATTACTTAAAAATCATACAATGTGATTTTCTGGATTTTTGTTTTAAATTCCGTCTCTCACAGTTGAAGTGTACCTATGATAAAAATTACAGACCTCTACATGCTTTGTAAGTAGGAAAACCTGCAAAATCGGCAGTGTATCAAATACTTGTTCTCCCCACTGTAACTGTCTGATCTCACTTGTTCCCAGACATGGAGCCTCACTCTCCTTTTTCCTACATAAAACCAGGCTCCCTCCGATGATGAGGGAGAAAAGAAAGACGGGAATGAAAAGACAGCTGTGAAAAATAACAAGAAACCAGAGGCTAAACCAGCACCCAAGGTCAGGCTTTTGATAGGCTAAGCAATATAGTGAAAATTCCACGAAGCCTATCTAGTCATTTCAGATCTACTGGAGTATCTATGGAGTACAGAGTAGATCCTAGGGCTTGATTGATTTGGGATTCAGCATTATGTTGAACTAAATGAGACTCACTTTTTTATTATACAGTATATATTTATATATATATATATATATATATATACATACATACATACATACATACATACATACATAGTTGAAGTCGGAAGTTTACATACACTTATGTTGGAGTCTTTAAAACTCGTTTTTCAACCACTCCACAAATGTCTTGTTAACAAACTATAGTTTTGGCAAGTCGGTCAGGACATTTACTTTTTGCATGAAACAAGTCATTTTTCAACAATTGTTTACAGATAGATTATTTAACTTATATTTCACGATATCACAATTTCAGTGGGTCAGAAGTTTACATACACTAAGTTGACTGTGCCTTTAAACAGCTTGGAAAATTCCAGAAAATTATGTCATGGCTTTAGAAGCTTCTGATAGGCTAACTGACATCAATTGAGTCAATTGGAGGTGTACCTGTGGATGTATTTCAAGGCCTACCTTCAAACTCGGTGCCTCTTTGCTTGACATCATGGGAAAATCAAAAGAAATTAGCCAAGAACTAAGAAAAAAATTGTGGACCTCCACAAGTCTGGTTCATCCTTGGGAGCAATTTCCAAATGCGTGAAGGTACCATGTTCATCTGTACAAACAATAGTACGCAAGTATAAACACCATGGGACCACGCAGCCGTCATACCGCTTAGGAAGGAGACGCGTTCTGTGTCCTAGAGATGAACGTACTTTGCTGCGACAAGTGCAAATCAATCCCAGAACAACAGCAAAGGACCTTGTGAAGATGCTGGAGGAAACAGGTACAAAAGTATCTATATCCACAAGTAAAATTAGTCCTTTATCGACAACCTGAAAGGCCGCTCAGCAAGAAAGAAGCCACTGCTCCAAAACTGCCATAAAAAAGCCAGACGGTTTGCAACTGCAGATGGGGACAAAGATCGTACGTTTTGGAGAATTGTCCTCTGGTCTGATGAAACAAAAATAGAACTGTTTAGCCATAATGACCATCATTATGTTTGGAGGAGAAAGGGGAGGCTTGCAAGCCGAAGAACACCATCCCAACCGTGAAGCACGGGGGTGGCAGCATCATGTTGTGGGGGTGCTTTGTTGCAGGAGGGACTGGTGTACTTCACGAAATAGATGGCATCATGAGGGAGGAAAATTGTGGATATATTGAAGCAACATCTCAAGACATCCGTCAGGAAATTCATTCTTGGTCGCAAATGGGTCTTCCAAATGGACAATGACCCCAAGCATACTCCCAAAGTTGTGGCAAAATGGCTTAAGGACAACAAAGTCAAGGTATTGGAGTGGCCACCACAAAGCCCTGACCTCAATCCTATAGAAAATGTGTGGGCAGAACTGAAAAGGCGTGTGTGAGCAAGGAGGCCTACAAACCTGACTCAGTTACTCTAGCCCTGTCAGGAGGAATGGGCCAAAATTCACCCAACTTATTGTGGGAAGCTTGTGGAAGGCTACCCGCAACGTTTGACCCAAGTTGCACAATTTAAAGGCAATGCACCCAAATACTAATTGAGTGTATGTAAACTTCTGACCCACTGGGAATGTGATGAAAGAAATAAAAGCTGAAATAAATCATTCTCTCTATTATTCTGACATTTCACATTATTAATAATGTGGTGATCCTAACTGACCTAAGACAGGGAATTTTTACGAGGATTAAATGTCAGGAATTGTAATTGTGAATAACTGAGTTTAAATGTATTCGGCTAAGGTGTATGTACATTTCCAACTTCAAATGTATTATTTTTATTTTTTATTTAGGCAACTGAGGAGGATGAAGCGGAGGACGAGAAGCCTCAGCCAAAGAAAGGCAAGAAGGAACAGCCCAAGGTGAGTGATGAGCTCTAGTGGTAACGACACAAACTTTGTGTAAAACAGTTTTCCTTCTGGAATGTAGGGATGGCATTCTATAGGAAATGTAATGAGTTAGCAACATACAGTGCCTACATAAAGTATTCATACACCTTGACTTATTCCATGTTTTCTTATTATGGTGTGAATTTATAATGTTTAATCTCACACATCTACACACACTACCCTATAATGACAAGGTGAAACATGTTTTTAGACATTTTAGCTAATTTATTGAAAATGAAATATAGATATCTCACTTACATAATTATTCACACCCCTGAGTCAATACTTTGTTGAAGCACCTTTTGCAGTGATTACAGCTGTGAGTCTTTCTGGGTAAGTCTCCAAGAGCGTTCCACACCTGGATTTTGCAACAATTTGCCCATTATTCTTCAAGCTCTGTCAAGTTGGTTCTTGATCAATGAAAGACAACCATTTTCAGGTCTTGCCATAGATTTTCAAGTAGATTTAAGTTGAAACTGTAACTTGGTAAGCAACTCCAGTGTGGATTTGGCCTTGTGTTTTAGGTGATTGTCCTGCCGAAATGTGAATTTGTCTCCCAGTGTCTGGTGGAAAGCAGACTGAACCAGGTTTCCCTCTAGGATTTTGCCTGTACTTGGCTCCATTCGGTTTCTTTTTCTATCCTGAAAAACTCCCCAGTCCTTGCCGATTACAAGCATACCCATAACATGATGCAGCCACCAGTATGCTTGAAAATATAGAGAGATACTCAGTAATGTATTGGATTTGCCCAAACATAACACTTTGTATTCAGGATAAAAAAGTGAATGCTTTTCCACATTTTCTGCAGTATTACTTTAGTGCCTTGTTGCAGGATGCATGTTTTGGAATATTTTTGTTCTGTACATGCTTCTTTCTTTTTACTCTGTCAATTAGGTTAGTATTGTGGAGTAACTACGATGTTATTGATCCATCCTCAGTTTTCTCCTGTCACAGCCATTAAACTGTTTTAAAGTCACCATTGGCCTCATGGTGAAATCCCTGAGTGGTTTCCTTCCTCTCTGGCAATTTGGTTAGGAAGGAAGCCTGTATCTTTGTAATGACTGGGTGTATTGATACATCATCCGACGCGTAAATATCTTCACCATGCTCAAAGGGATATTCAATATCTGCTTTTTAATTTACCCATCTACCAATAGGTGCCTTTTGCAAGGAATTGGAAAACCTCCCTGGTCATTATGGTTGAATCTGTGTTTGAAATTCACTGCTCGACTGAGGGACCTAACAGATAATTGTATGTGTGGGGTACAGAGATGGGGTAGTCATTAAAAAATCATATTAAACACTATTGTTGCACACAGTCCATGCAACTTATCATGTGACTTGTTAAGCAAACTTTTACTCCTGAACTTATTTAGGCTTGCCGTAACAAAAGGGGTTAAATACTTATTGACTCATGACATTTCAGCTTTACATTGTTTTCATTAATTTGACATTGGTATTATGTGTAGGCCAGTGACCCAAAATCTCAATTTAATCCATTTTAAATTCAGGATGTAACAACATTTTGAAAAAGTCAAGGGGTGTGAATACTTTCTGAATGCACTGTACTGTGTGACTAAGTCTGAATATCCACACCTGTAAACTATCTTGGCCAATATAATGCATGACCACGGTATGTGGGTCACAGTAGCACTTTATCTCTTGTCAGGGTAGTTTCTGTATTACCATAATGCTGTGTTACTTGTCCCATTCAGAGGATGAACAAACCTGCTCGCCCTCCGCGCAGCGAAGATGAAGAGGCTGAAGACGACGAAGATGACACAATGAAGGTGTGTGTTTATCGTCTAATCTGAGTCTGCTGTATGGAAAGGTCATACATGGCATGTAGAACCACCTTAGAACGTCTAACTCACTGTCTCTCCCTCTGTCTGCATCCCTCTACTGTCAGTGTGCTGAAGACGTGATAGCAGAGCAGGAGCAGGAGGAAGGTGACGACCCCTTTGCCAACATGAGCAAGAAGGAGAAGAAGAAGAAAAAGAAAATGGTAACAGTACCAATCAAAGTTTTAGAACACCTACTCATTCCAGGGTTTTCTTTATTTTTACTATTTTATACATTGTAGAATAATAGTGAAGACATCTAAACTATGAAATGACACACATGGAATCATGTAGTAACCAAAAAAGTGTTAAACAAATCAAAATATATTTTAGATTCTTCATAGTGGCCACCCTTTGCATTGATGACAGATTTGTACACGCTTGGCATTCTCTCAACCTGCTTCATGAGGTAGTCACCTGGAATTCATTTAAATTAACAGGTGTGCCTAGTTAAAAGTTAAATAGTGGAATTTCTTTCCTTAATGCGTTTGAGCCAATCAGTCGTGTTGTGACAAGGTATACAGAAGATAGCCCTATTTGATAGACCAAGTCCATATTATGGCAAGAACAGCTCAAATAAGCAAAGAGAAACGACAGTCCATCATTACTTTAAGACACGAAGGTCAGTCAATCCGGAAAATTTCAAGAACTTTGAAAGTGCAGTCACAAAAACCATCAAGCGCTATGATGAAACTGGCTCTCATGAGGACCGCCACAGGAAAGGAAGACTGAGAGTTACCGTTGCTGCAGAGGATAAGTTCATTAGTTACCAGCCTCAGAAATCGGCATAAAACTGCACCTCGAATTGCAGCACCAATAAATGCTTCCGAGTTCAAGTAACAGACACACCAACTGTTCAGAGGAGACTACGTGAATGAGGCCTTCATGGTCGAATTGCTGCAAAGAAACCACTACTAAGGGACACCAATAAGAAGAGACTTGCTTGGGCCAAGAAACACAAGCAATGGACATTAGACCGGTGGAAATCTGTCCTTTGGTCTGGTTCCAACCACCGTGTCTTTTTGAGACACCCGAGTAGGTGAACGGATTATCTCCGCATGTGTGGTACCCACTGTGAAGCATGGAGGAGGTGTGATGGTGTAGAGGTCCTTTGCTGGTGACATTATTTGTGATTTATTTAGAATTCAAGGCACACTTTACCAGCATGGCTACCACAGCATTCTGCAGCGATACGCCATCCCATCTGGTTTGGGCTTAGTGGGACCATCATTTGTTTTTCAACAGGACAATGACCCAAAACACACCTCCAGGCTGTGTAAGGGCTACTTGACCAAGGAGAGTGATGGAGTGCTGCATCAGATGACCTGGCCTCCACAATCACCCGACCTCAACCAAATTGAGATGGTTTGTGATGAGTTGGACCGCAGAGTGAAGGAAAAGCAGCCAACAAGTGCTCAGCATGTGTGTGAACTCCTTCAAGACTGCTGGAAAAGCATTCCGGGTGACTACCTCATTGAGAGAATGCCAAGAGTGTGCAAAGCTGTCATCAAGGCAAAGGGTGGTTACTTTGAATAATCTAAAATATATCTTATATTTGTTTAATACTTTTTTGGTTACTACATGATTCCATATGTGTTATTTCATAGTTTTGATGTTTTCACTATTATTCTACAATGTAGAAAATAGTCAAAATAAAGACAAACCTTCAAATGAGTAGGTGTGTCCAAACTTTTGACTGGTACTGTATATTCTCTACAAATATTGACCTTTTGAGCGCCTTTGGGCCAAACCAGAGACAGAAGAATTTTATTAATTGGAAGTGTGTGGCTGTGTTTCTAGATTGAGTATGAGAAGCAGGTAGCCAGTATGCGTGCTGCCAACGCCATTGAGGGAGACTTCTCCGTGTCCCAGGCTGAGTTGTCTTCCAGACAGGCCATGCTGGAGAACGCATCAGATATCAAGGTGACCTGACCCTCTCAACTCTTCTAGTGTTTTTTTTATTCGGAAGAATTGCGAGAACTACATAGAACCTAGTTATTTTACTGAAGATAAACTCAATAGGACTCGACTCAATCGACACACATCTCTCTATCTTTCTCTTATATTATATTACACAGGCACAAACAAAGTATGTAGACACCCCTTCAAATTAGTGGATTCGGCTATTTCAACCACACCCGTTGCTGACAGGTGTATAAAATCGAGCACATAGCCATGCAATCTTCATAGACAAACATTGACAGTAGAATGGCCCGTACTGAAGAGTTCAGTGAATTTCTACGTGGCACAGTCATAGGATGCCACCTTTCCAACAAGTCAGTTCGTCAAATTTCTGCCCTGCTCGAGCTGTCATGGTCAACTGTAAGTGCTGTTATTGTGAATTGGAAACGTTTAGCCGCAACAATGGCTCAGCCGCGAAGTGGTAGTCCACACAAGCTCACAGAACGGGACTGCCGAGTGCTGAAGCGCGTAACGCATAAAAATTATCTGGAACCAACGTCAGCACAAGAACTGTGCGTTGGGAGCTTCATGAAATGGGTTTCCATGGCCGAGCAGCTGCACCCAAGCCTAAGATCACCATGCGCAATGACAAGTGTCGGCTGGAGTGGTGTAAAGCTCGCCGCCATTGGACTCTGGAGCAGTGGAAATGCGTTCTCTGGAGAGATGAATCACGCTGGAGTAAGCTGGATTTGGAGAAAGCTACCTGCCCCAATGCATAGTGCCAACTTTAAAGTTTGGTGGAGGTGGAATAATGGTCTGGGGCTGTTTTTCATGGTTCGGGCTAGGCCCCTTAGTTCCAGTGATGGGAAATCTTAATGCTACAGCATAAAATGACGTTCTGGACGATTCTGTGCTTTCAACTTTGTGGCAACAGTTTGGGGAACTTCCTGTTTCAGCATGACAGTGCCCCTGTGCACAAAGCGAGGTCCATACAGAAATAGTTTGTCGAGATCGATGTGGAAGGACTGGACTGCGCAGAGCCCTGAGCTCAACTCCATCGAACACCTTTGGGAGCCAGGCCTAATCACCCAACATCAGTGCCTCACCTCAGTAATGCTCTTGTGGCTGAATGGAAGCAAGTCCCTGCAGCAATGTTCCAACATCTAGTGGAAAGCCTTCCTGGAAGAGTGGAAGCTGTTATAGCAGCAAGGAGGGGACCAACTTAATGCCCGTGATTTTGGAGTAAGATGTTTGACATGCAGGTGTCCACATACTTTTGGTCATGTAGTGTAACATCTTATCACACACAAGAAGAATGGTTGTACGGACGAGGATGGTTGTTGGGATTCATCAAATGGCTGAATGTCTATGTAACTGAAACATTGCACTTTATGTATTAAATGTTTATTTGTAAGCACACAGTGTGAGTATGAGGTGGTAGTCCCTTCAACCATTCCTTACTGAATGTCAATTGGGAAGCCCTAAAGTTCTGAGTGTCAGAGTTCACCTGTGGTGGTTTCAGTGTTTTAATGTGCTGCTCTTTGTTTCATCCAGCTGGAGAGGTTCAGTATATCAGCTCACGGGAAAGAGCTGTTTGTCAATGCAGACCTCCTGGTGGTGGCAGGAAGACGCTACGGTCTGGTTGGACCTAACGGGAAGGGGAAGACCACGCTTCTGAAACATATCGCCAACAGAGCTCTCAGTATCCCTCCTAACATTGATGTGCTGCTCTGTGAGCAAGGTATGTCACCTGTCCTCTGAAGAACCCCCCCATCATACCTTTCTTTCTGTCTCCTTCCCTTATCCTCTCTCTCTACCCCCCCTCTCTCTCTACACCCCTCACTTCACCCCCACCGTCTTTTCTCCCTTTAACACCCTGTCATGCTCTCCATATCTCCATAGAGGTGATGGCGGATGACACCCCAGCGGTCCAGGCTGTGTTGAAGGCAGACACCAGGCGTCTGAAGCTCCTAGAGGAGGAGAGACAGTTGCAGGCTCTGCTGGAGAAAGGAGAAGACAGTGTGGCTGAGAGACTGGACAAGGTATGGGGAAGCATCAAAATTGAACCCTAATACATTCTTAGATCTGCCAGGCAAAATATCCACTTCCTAATTGCTATGATAGTCTATTGAATACAGGGCTGGGGTCAGGTTTTCATTCAGACTGTGGTAACAGGAAAAAGAGAGCCATGGTCTCTTAACCTGCATTCAGATAGTAATGTAATATCTGTCAATCGACTAAACCACCGCATGTGTACATATTGTGCGTCTGTCTCAACCAGGTCTATGAGGAGTTGAGGATCATCGGGGCAGCAGCAGCGGAGGCTAAAGCCCGTCGTATCCTGGCTGGTCTCTCCTTCACCCCAGAGATGCAGAACAGAGCTACCAAGAAGTTCTCTGGAGGCTGGAGGATGAGAGTCTCACTAGCCAGGTACAGTTTTTTTCTGAATTCCAAGTACAGGTGTAGGATCTAAATTCGATCACTCTTTTGTTGCTGAGAATTTACAGGAAATGCAGATGAGTTTCATGATTCAAATAAATTAATTAAAAACCCACACTAACACACGGTTATATTAACAGTATTGTGCTTTTCATGTAACCTACTTTGGCCAGCTAATAACCTAACCACCAATCAAGCAACCCTATGGACTTAAAGTTCAAATTATTTGATTTAACCAGGAAGGGCTCATGGAGATTTAAAATCTCTTTTTCAATAGCGTCCTGGCCAAGATGGGCAGCACCAAGTCATTACACAACTAGACAGACATGAAAAACTACAGGTAATCTAGTAAAAAAATTAAAAATAATTCACAAGAGCATAACAAAATCATAAAACAGCAAATTAAAAACATTGACAGGTGAGGGAATCAGCCGAAAAAATCCTTCATCAATTATTTAAAAACACCAATAGGGACAAGTTCTTCCAGTTTAAAAAGGATTTTGTAAGGCGTTCCAAGCCGATGGCGCAGAGTACATAAAAGCCCTTTCACCAAATTCAGTTCGGACATCTGGAACAGTTAGCAGGATAGTCCTGTGAACGAAGAGAGTGCCAACCACATTTCTGTAAAATAAAAATGCCCAAATAAAATGGTAGTAAACCCAAAATGCCTTTGTAAATAAAAGTATATACCAGTGACTGAGCCTACGAGTGACTAGAGAAGGCCAGCCAACCCTGGTATATAAAGTGCAGTGGTGCGTAAGTGTTTTGCCGTTTAAAATAAATCTCAATGCTTCATGGTAAAGGGTGTCAATTGATCTCAACCACTGAGCGGAAGCATTTATTTATAAAATATCCCCGTAGTCTAGTATAGATATAAATGTAGCTGATACTAGCCTCCTGGCTTCAAAATAAAAACAGGCCATATTCCTAAAATAAAATCCCAGCATTTTTTGTAAGTTATTGAATATGCAATTTAAAAGAGGCCGTCATCAATAAAAATTCCAAGATATTTATATGCGGTTACAGTCTCAATCTCATTGCCCTGACAGGCAGTAATAGGTGAAAGGTTCAGAGGTCTATTTCTTGTTTTAGAAAACACCATTAGTTTAGTTTTGTCAGTATTGAGGATAAGATTCAATTGACACAATGTATGTTGAACAGTATAAAAAGGTTCTGGATAGCTTTTGTGAGAGACGAGGCGCAACAATAAATAACAGTATCATCAGCATAAAAATTAAGTGCCGCATTTTGCTAATTTTTGTCTTAAATTATTTATATAAATAGTGAATAAGAGGGCACCAAGTACAGAGCCTTGGGGCACACATTTCAGACAGAACATTTAAGACATGAGCCCATCAAATTGAGTGCACTGAGTTCTATCAGACAGATAGTTAGCAAACCATGCAACTGCATGCTCCGAAAGACCTATGCTCAACAATCTCTGCCTCAGTATAGCATGATCAACTGTAACTAAAGCCTTAGAGATCAATAAAAAGTGAGAGAGAGTGCTGTTTTTTTTGTTAAGGGCTTCAGTGATATCATTTAAAACCTTCATGGCTGCTGTAATTGTGCTATGCTTCTTCCTGAAGCCCGATTTGGTACATTGATAAAATAGAGTTAGTATATAAAAACTATTTTAGCTGTTCACTAACAAGGGTTTCAAGTATTTTCGTCAGAGGTGACAGCTTTTGAGATTGGCCTATAATTATTTAAGAGTTGGATCTCCCCCTTTTAAAAGTGGTAGGACAAATGCTGATTTCCAGATCTTTGGAATTTCATTACATTCCAGGATTAGATTGAACAGATATGTAAGTGGTTCACCAATGAAGTCGGCTGCCAGTTTTAAAAAGCAGGGATCAAGAAGATCAGGACCTGCAGGCTTTCTCTGATCTGAGGATTTCAGGGCTTTATGTACCTCCTGCACTCAGAATAGCAAAAGCTCAAACTTTGACCAGCTCTCACAGGTTCATCCACACATGGTTGTACAGAGACAGAGGACACTGGTTCATCCACACAGGGTTGTACAGAGACAGAGGACACTGAATCAAACATTCTACCAGATGATACAAAGTGCTCATTGATACAATTCAGCATGTCAGTTTTGTCATATACAGCAACAGAGTCCTTCAATTTACATAACGGTAATTCATTGACATTACTGTTACCAGACAAACTTAATTAATAGCCTTCCAAAATGTTCTAGGGTCATTCGGGTTATCAGTGGTAACAGACATAAAATATTCACACTTGGCCTTCCTGGGAAGAAATAACACTTGGCTGCCTAAAAACAAGCCAATCAGCATCAGAACATGATTTCCTTGCTCAGGCTAGATTACGGTCGTGAATAATACAAGACAGCTCAGACGAAAACCATGCATTATCACACCATTTAACCCTGAACCTGTGGAATGGGGCATGTTTGTTTACTATTTGGAGAATAGAATTTCATGAAAGAATTTCCAGTTTCCACATCAGAAATAAGCTCAATCTGCTCCAGTCAAAATAAAACAAATCATGAAGGAAAGCCTGCTCAATAAAACTCTTGAAGTTTGTCTTAGTAACCTTAGTATTTCTAACAGCAACAACAGCACAATGGTCACTTGAATCATTACAATAAACACCAACAGCAGAATATTTATGTGGACCATTTGTCAATATCTAATCAATCAGGGTAGAGTTATCTGGACATTTGGGTGGGTGGGTGAGTTAATCAACTGGGTAAGAGTCATAGAATTAAATACATCATCATCTTCTTACATCAGCTGATATCTCAAAGTGCTGTACAGAAACCCAGCCTAAAACCCCAAACAGCAAGCAATGCAGGTGTAGAAGCACGGTGGCTAGGAAAAACTCCCTAGAAAGGCCAAAACCTAGGAAGAAACCTAGAGAGGAACCAGGCTATGAGGGGTGGCCAGTCCTCTTCTGGCTGTGCCGGGTGGAGATTATAACAGAACATGGCCAAGATGTTCAAATGTTCATAAATGACCAGCATGGTCAAATAATAATAATCACAGTAGTTGTCGAGGGTGCAACAAGTCAGAACCTCAGGAGTAAATGTCAGTTGGCTTTTCATAGCCGATCATTGAGAGTATCTCTACCGCTCCTGCTGTCTCTAGAGAGTTGAAAACAGCAGGTCTGGGACAGGTAGCACGTCCGGTGAACAGGTCAGGGTTCCATAGCCGCAGGCAGAACAGTTGAAACTGGAGCAGCAGCACGGCCAAGTGGACTGGGGACAGCAAGGAGTCATCATGCCAGGTAGTCCTGAGGCATTGTCCTAGGGCTCAGGTCCTCTGAGAGAGAGAAAGAAAGAGAGAATTAGAGAGAGCATACTTGAATTCACACAGGACACCGGATAAGACAGAAGTACTTCAGATATAACAGACTGACCCTAGCCCCCCGACACATAAACTACTGCAGCATAAATACTGAAGGCTGAGACAGGAGGGGTCAGGAGACACTGTGGCCCCGTCCGATGATACCCCCGGACAGGGCCAAACAGGCAGGATATAACCCCACCCACTTTGCCAAAATTACAATACATTTTAAAATTAAAAACTGACCATCCTACCGATCCTCGGCTTCGGCGATGTCATTTACAAAATAGCCTCCAATACCCTACTCAATAAATTGGATGCAGTCTATTACAGTGCCATCCGTTTTGTCACCAAAGCCCCATATACTACCCACCACTGCGACCTGTACGCTCTCGTTGGCTGGCCCTCGCTTCATACTCGTCGCCAAACCCACTGGCTCCAGGTCATCTACAAGACCCAGCTAGGTAAAGTCCCACCTTATCTCAGCTCGCTGGTCACCATAGCAGCACCCACCTGTACCACGCGCTCCAGCAGGTATATCTCTCTGGTCACCCCCAAAACAAATTCTTCCTTTTCTGCCTGTCCTTCCAGTTCTCTGCTGCCAATGACTGGAACGAATTACAAAAATCTCTGAAACTGGAAACACTTATCTCCCTCACTAGCTTTAAGCACCAGCTGTCAGAGCAGCTCACAGATTACTGCACCTGTACATAGCCCATCTATAATTTAGCCCAAACAACTACCTCTCCCCCTACTGTATTTATTTATTTAGCTCCTTTGCACCCCATTATTTCTATCTCTACTTTGCACATTCTTCCACTGCAAATCTACCATTCCAGTGTTTTACTTGCTATATTGTATTTACTTCACCACCATGGCCTTTTTTTGCCTTTACCTCACCTCACCTCATTTGCTCACATTGTATATAGACTTATTTTTCTACTGTATTATTGACTGTATGTTTGTTTTACTCCATGTGTAACTCTGTTGTTGTATGTGTCGAACTGCTTTGCTTTATCTTGGCCAGGTCGCAATTGTAAATGAGAGCTTGTTCTCAACTTTGCCTACCTGGTTAAATAAAGGTGAAATAAATGAAAAACCAACACCAGTTGAGATCACCAATCAAGATAATTACACTGTAAAGAAGTTTAGACATAAGGTTCATCAGAGAAGAAAATGCATCACCGAGAGCAGGGGGGGGGGGGGGGTCTTTAACAGCCAATTACAGTTATAAAGAGACCCTTTGAATTCTCAAGATTCAAAGCAAGAAATTCCAACTGTTTCCAAATAGTTTCAGACTTTGCCACACATACAGGGAATTTAGTCTTTACATATATAGCCAAACCCCCACCTTAACTTGATCAGTGCAATACACATTGTAACCATTTTTACAAATATCCTTATCAAGAACAGACTTGCTGAGCCAGGTTTCAGGAAACACAATTGCATCAGTTGATTTAGCCCAAATCCTAACCCCAACAATTTGACAACAGTACATTTAAATGAAAAATACCAAAACCAGATCTTGATTTAAAATCAAAGGGGGTTTGGAGACATTGCATATCAGGGCCAGGGTTAAGTTGCATGTTACCTGATATCAACAAAAGAAGAATAACTAGGCACCTCTGTTTAATAACCTTGCAAGGCTTCTCTGTTTTTAAGAGACCTACTGCAAGCTAATTCTACAAGTGAGTTTCCAGACAGTACAAAACAGTCATTTAAAAACATTAGACTTTGGTAGTGACACAAGTTCTTACTGTTCACATCATGCCCCAAATGCATTGGCACTTGGACAGTGGGCCGAGTGAAAGAGCGAGTTCCCGCAGACAAAATGTCTAATGGACGGGAGCACATTGTCAGATGTACTCACCCAGCGACAATGTTATTTTTCTCGAGTTCAGTAAAGTCAGTGCACAAAGCAATACCACAAATTGTAATTTTCTGAGAGCTGTAAGAAATAGAGGCCAAGGTAAGGTGAGAGAGGGCCTGTGTGTATGGGGGTCGATTGAGAGAAGGGCTTGGGGATTGTTGAGCTGCCTCTGACAGCCAGGCGGAGAGCGAAGAGGAGCAGCTTGGACAAGACACTCTGCAGAGGGAAAGTTGAGGATAGAACCCAGGCCAGCCAGAGAGAGGGTTACTTTGGTAAACTTTAAGTGAAGAAGTGCAAATAACCGCGATCTTTACACCAGCAAAACGAAATAGTTTGCAATACACAAGGAAATTGTAGATTTGTTCCATCATTAATTAATAGGTTATTAGTAGGTTAAAAACTACTAGTCACAGACAACGACTTGACATGTTGCCATCTTGGATTTTTCTGTTAAAATATAGGTCAAATTAAGCTCATATCCGTTGACCCCTTATCCCTCCCAAGGCAATTCTATACATCTGAAAGGATTTGATTTTGAGGTTTTAGCAATATGGGAATTTCTTCAATTGTTTTTTCTTCAGCTACTTCTGCAGGTCAAGTCGAACGTAATTCAAAGTGCATTTTTACGAAGTCACTTTTACAGAGAATAAAAATGAAAGAAAGTATAACGTAGATAAAAACAGCAGAAATAAAAACAGCAGTGAAAATGAATTCTAAGCTTCCATTGGCTCTCTCCTACCAGAGCTCTGTTCATGGAGCCCACCCTGCTGATGCTGGATGAGCCCACCAACCATCTTGACCTCAACGCTGTCATCTGGCTCAACAAGTAAGGGCACACCACACGCAGCCTTTTACTTAAATATAATTTATTTCACAGGGCCACACAACATGCAGCTGCTTACTCAGTGGGTCTCCTTTCTGCCCTGGATCTGTGAATGATACCACTGCAGTGGCTAATATGTTAATCTCTCCTAGCTACCTTCAGGGCTGGAAGAAGACTCTCCTCATCGTGTCTCACGACCAGAGTTTCCTGGACGATGTGTGTACTGACATAGTTCACCTGGACAACCAGAAACTTTACTACTACAGAGGGAACTACCGTGAGTTTATTAGCGATGTACATTCTTTCTCCTACCCCACAAACAACACATAAAAAAACAAATGTATATGACTAGTTCTATACACATTTACATTTAGCAGGAGCTCTTATCCAGAGCCACTTGCAGTTAGATCCATGTTCTATAGATTGAAGCTTCTCTCTCTCCGTTTCTCAGTGACGTTTAAGAAGATGTACGTTCAGAAGCAGAAGGAGCTTCAGAAACAGTACGACAAACAGGAGAAGAAGCTCAAAGATCTTAAGGCTGGAGGGAAGTCCACCAAACAGGCCGTGAGTACAGTACAACTACCTCCGTTTAGACATGGTTCTACTTGGATCTGTCTCTCTATGTACTTCTCCTATCATCTACTGTTTTCTGTCTCTCTCTCTCTCTAGGAGAAGCAGACTAAGGAAGCCTTGACCAGGAAGCAAGCAAAGGGAAAGAAAAAGGGAGGAGTGGAGGAGGAGAGTCAGGAAGCTACGGAGTTGCTCAAACGACCCAAAGAGTACACTGTCAAATTCACCTTCCCCAACCCCCCTTCTCTCTCTCCTCCCATCCTCGGACTGCACAGTGAGTTCTCCCTCTTTTTCCCCTCTTCCTCTGACTTTTTGTATATCCCTGTTTAACCCTCTGCTCTGTCTCAGGTGTAGACTTTTCCTTTGAGGGACACAAACCCCTCTTCAAGAATGTGGACTTTGGTATCGACATGGAGACTAGAAGTAAGTAGAAATCCTTTCTGTTTGCATACCTGCGACACGTTGGACTTTCTGGTCATTAGCCTCCATACTATAGCTTAGCTCTTTTTTCCTTGTTCAGTTTGTATAGTTGGACCGAATGGAGTTGGGAAGAGTACCCTACTACTACTTCTCACGGGCAGGTTAAATCCAGTAAGTTTCCCTTCAAACAAAAACAACACATATGATCTATATATACACTGCTCAAAAAAATAAAGGGAACACTAAAATAACACATCCTAGATCTGAATGAATGAAATATTCTTATTAAATACTTTTTTCTTTACATAGTTGAATGTGCTGACAACAAAATCATCAATGGAAATCAAATTTATCAACCCATGGAGGTCTGGATTTGGAGTCACACTCAAAATTAAAGTGGAAAACAACACTACAGGCTGATCCAACTTTGATGTAATGTCCTTAAAACAAGTCAAAATGAGGCTCAGTAGTGTGTGTGGCCTCCACGTGCCTGTATGACCTCCCTACAACGCCTGGGCATGCTCCTGATGAGGTGGCGGATGGTCTCCTGAGGGATCTCCTCCCAGACCTTGACTAAAGCATCCGCCAACTCCTGGACAGTCTGGTGCAACGTGGCTTTGGTGGATGGAGCAAGACATGATGTCCCAGATGTGCTCAATTGGATTCAGGTCTGGGGAACGGGCGGGCCAGTCCTTAGCATCAATGCCTTCCACTTGCAGGAACTGCTGACACACTCCAGCCACATGAGGTCTAGCATTGTCTTGCATTAGGAGGAACCCAGGGCCAACCGCACCAGCATATGAACTCACAAGGGGTCTGAGGATCTCATCTCGGTACCTAATGGCAGTCAGGCTACCTCTGGCGAGCACATGGAGGGCTGTGCGGCCCCCCAAAGAAATGCCACCCCACACCATGACTGACCCACCGCCAAACCGGTCATGCTGGAGGATGTTGCAGGCAGCAGAACGTTCTCCACGGCGTCTCCAGACTCTGTCACGTGCTCAGTGTGAACCTGCTTTCATCTGTGAAGAGCACAGGGCGCCAGTGGCGAATTTGCCAATCTTGGTGTTCTCTGGCAAATGCCAAATGTCCTGCACGGTGTTGGGCTGTAAGCACAACCCCCACCTGTGGACGTCGGGCCCTCATACCACCCTCATGGAGTCTGTTTCTGACCGTTTGAGCAGACACATGCACATTTGCAGGGCTCTGGCAGTGCTCCTCCTGATCCTCCTTGCACAAAGGCGGAGGTAGCGGTCCTGCTGCTGGGTTGTTGCCCTCCTACGGCCTCCTCCACGTCTCCTGATGTACTGGCCTGTCTCCTGGTAGCGCCTCCATGCTCTGGACACTACGCTGACAGACACAGCAAACCTTCTTGCCACAGCTCGCATTGATGTGCCATCCTGGATGAGCTGCACTACCTGAGCCACTTGTGTGGGTTGTAGACTCCGTCTCATGCTACCACTAGAGTGAAAGCACCGCCAGCATTCAAAAGTGACCAAAACATCAGCCAGGAAGCATAGGAACTGAGAAGTGGTCTGTGGTCTCCACCTGCAGAACCACTCCTTTATTGGGGGTGTCTTGCTAATTGCCTACAGCATGTGAAATTTATTCTCAATCAGTGTTGCTTCCTAAGTGGACAGTTTGATTTCACAGAAGTGTGATTGACTTGGAGTTACATTGTGTTGTTTAAGTGTTCCCTTTATTTTTTTGAGCAGTATATATATATATACAAATACAGCACCTGTTTGTGCACTGATGGATGTAACTGTCAAGCTAAATGTGTGTTGATTTGCCTTTCAGTCCAAGGGGGAGATGAGAAAGAACCATCGGCTGAAGGTGGGCTTCTTCAACCAACAGTATGCTGACCAGCTGAACATGGAGGAGGCAGCTACAGAGTACCTCCAGAGGAACTTCAACCTGCCCTACCAGGACAGCAGGAAGTGTCTGGGCCGCTTCGGACTGGAGAGCCACGCACACACCATCCAGATCTCCAAATTATCAGGTTAGGATTAGAAACATGCGCGCACACACACAGTGTGTGTGTCGATCTGTTCTTCTAAATGTCTTCTCGCTGTTCCTCTCCATCCAGGTGGTCAGAAAGCCAGAGTGGTGTTCGCTGAGCTGGCCTGTCGGCAACCTGACGTTCTCATCCTGGATGAGCCTACTAACAACCTGGACATTGAGTCGATCGATGCCTTATCAGAAGCTATCAACGAGTACAAAGGAGGTATGAACACAGTTATGAGGCTGTTAATGTTTATTTTTCTTAAAATGTAGGATCAGAAAGTAGCCTCTGAAATTGGTGTAGTGATGGCATAAATAAAATGGCGGTCAACATCAAACACATAATTTGCATGCTGCTGATAGTGCCCTTTGGTAGACTCTTCTGACATCAGTGTTTCTCATATCTTATGGTTATATCCTCTTCCCTGCTGTTGTCCCATCGTAGCGGTGATCATTGTGAGTCACGATGCCCGGCTGATCACTGAGACAGCCTGTCAGCTGTGGGTGGTGGAGGACCGGTCCGTCAACCAGATAGACGGAGACTTTGAGGACTACAAACGGGAGGTCCTGGAATCACTGGGGGAGACCCTGGTCCACAAGGTCAAGGAGTGACCTACCTACAGCAGAACCAGGGCTCTATTACTTTTGACCAGAGCACTATGGGCCCTGGTCAGATAGTACTGCGCTATGTAGGGAATAGGGTCCCATTTTGAACAGACCCCAGGAGAAAATACAAATGTAATGCAATATAACCCACTGCTGATGCTGGCAATGTCATTAGCTCAGTGCTGGGGTGCATCTTCATAGTCTAAAGTGGCTTCCTTTCCTTGTCTCCTCGATCATTCTGAACTTAGGACAGGTGAGGGCAACGAAGCCATGTTGGATTATTAAGACACACCCCTGGTGTACTGCAGTATCCTCTCGGCCTATGAGATACATTTTCAGAACTACAAATCGCCCCCTTATATGTAGATCTGAAAAGATAGGATCCAGAAGTGTCTTGGGCAAGGGGGTGATTTGGAATTTGACTGAACAAATAGGCATGTCTCACCCATGTAACATGGGGCGATGAGACAGGAAGAAAGCAATATGCTGAAGTACTTACAATAGAGGAAATGGCAAAACATTACCACTGGCTCCATACATGTAGAAACAGAGGTCTTAACTGGGAATAAACATACCTGTATAATGAAGTATTTCCTACAGACAAAAAGGCAATGAAATAAATGATTTTGCATCTTACATGTTTTTATTGTACCACTTGCTCTTTAAATACAAAACCATGGATATGAGATTAGACAGATTACTCATGGATGGTGCATGTACTGTAACTGAGCTGATAAATTGTAGCCTGGGAGAAGGGGCTGGAATTAATCTGTGACGTGTTTTAGCATATTGTTTGGGTAAAACTAGAAATATGAAAGGCAATTTAGCTTAAGGTCCAAAAACACTGTCTTAATCTGAATATTTTGACACTAATGTGTTATCCAGAAACACCTAATTAAATCCTCAGACTTCCACCATAATTCCTCATCAATTTCAGGTAGGTCTTGTCTATTTCAAATATGCCTTATAGGTCTTCTTGACTTTAGCCACTTCAGTCTCGTCTGGCTGTATGGTGTGGTACCACCGGTACCAAGGATCACCAGAGGTAATGGTGGGGGGAGGAGGGGTTGAGCCCACTGCGTCATGGCAGTTGGAGTAGTCCTCTCCTGAGAAGTCCACATGAGGAACCTGGAAGGGTAGAAGCCCTGGAAAAAATATGGACAATGTACTGTAGAGAACTACATTTCTGTTTTGGTGGCCTTGTTGAAGCACTGGGCTGGTCACAAAAACATCGGAACTAGAAGCACAAGCATTTCGCTACACTCGCATTAACATCTGCTAACCATGTGACAAATAAAATTTGGTCACAAAAATGCAATTCTCCATTATTACTGTAGCGCTCTAGCATTCTGCTCCTTAGTCACAGAAGCTGAACTTACCATGGTCTCTTGCAGTGCCAATCGCCTGATTGAGCTGCTTTTGCTGTTTCTGACACACTCCTGGATAAAAATGTAGATGGAGATAATATAAAATGTGGCACTTTGGTTACCTGAAACCTTGCAAGAGGTTGGTTACTTTATGGAGAAGTGTTTTAAAAATCACTGATTTCACACCTATTGGCAGCCTCAGTTTCACATGTCAACTGTGTTAGTCAATCAAATAACTTATTTTGATGAAACCAGCAAGCATTTAGATAACACCTGCTGAATTCAGCATGGATGATGTATACATATTAGGTCAAATTGAACATATCTTACCTGTCCGTGTGGAGTCATAGACAATGCCTGTATTTGGACTGATGAACTGTTGCAGTAGCTTCACATTCTACAGGAAGACAATGGGCCGGCCATTGATTAACAAACAAAATTGAACAGCCTGTTAAGTCAACCAATCAAATGTAATTGTGTGTTCCATGAGGTGAGAGACCAGACCTGATAGTGGATGATGACATTGGAGTCTCGACAGATTGGACAGGGGTTCCCACATATCTTGTCTCCTCTCTGAAAACAAAACAGAAAGTGTTGAGGTTGCAGTCACATCTGTTTAGTGGAGAAAATAATATGGAGTTAGAGCAGACAGCATCATGGAAGACATCCTGTGATCATCTGAACTCCCCAAAGCCTGGGCAATAGCTCGGAGAACTGTCACAAGTCTCGGTCAAGGTTACAGAACCAGCTCTGTTATACATACAATGCAAGTCTTGCGCGTCTTCTGAGGAGGAATCCCTCCTTTGTGGTTCCTCCTGTAGTCAGACCACACTGGACTGGTTCCATAGAGCGCTATGTACTCTAGAAATAGGAGAGGTGGATGGTAACCAAGTCAATGGTCACATATATGGATGGATTAACAGAAATGAATTACACTATTCCTGGACTACTTGCATGGAGAGTCTCCATTGAGCATACTTAATCTGGGTATGCAGAACCATCCCTTAAAAAAAGTGTGTAGAGTATACATTCAAGGTCTATACCTTCGCTCTCCAGGTAGTCCCATGGTCTGTCCTTGTAGCGGGCAAGCGCCTCCCCGGCATCACTGGGGATCTCAGGTGAGGCTGCAGTGCAGAGAGAGAGGCTGGACTGTACACCTGGAAACACAGCCTGGGTCCAAAGCCTGACAGGTAAACTCTTTGGAAGATAGAAACCAAACAAATACTGTGACTGTCAAGTATGAAACTCGCAAATACAGTGTACTGTACACAAGACAATACTGCTAATAATTTTGCAGACTGGTTCTGTGAAACATATGACTGGGGTTGTATTGGATGATGCACAGGTATGTTTCTAGCTAGCTAGCTCTAGAACTTAATTAGCTGTAGTTCGGTCACTGTTTCGTGATCTGACTAACTGTGTAACGTATTTGTAGGTGTGCAGCAGAAGTCCTAGCTTTTGCTTACCTGACACACTATAGAAAATAATTGTGAAGTACCTTATTCTGCCGAATATTCTGTAAAAGCAAAGGGGTCACACGGCATAAAATTCTTCCAATGCCTCGTATGGATGCTGCCATTTTGCCTTTCACAGCTGAGGGTTGAAAGTTTACAGGTGAAAGGTTAAGTAGCACATTATTTATTTGTGCGCATGACCAAAGAAACTCATTTTGGACTTCAAGTAATCTATTTTATGATTTTTACTTCATTATTAATTTCGTCATTTGAAATGTAAGGGCAAGGTTTTGATAGTGTCCGCGGGTGTGGCAGGCAACGTGGTCGAGTGCGTCGCAGCCATTTTGTACAAATATTACAATCGAATTTATACCCAAATGTGATATTATAACTAAGTACAAGTAACATATTTTGTGAGTTATCACTGATAGTGATTCAAATTTGTTCTGATAAGCAACAATAGACTTGAGACGTGAAAGAAATTGAAATGAGAATGTACAAAACGTGTGCAACGCCCTCTTTCTGTCCTTGATGGACAATGAAGGTCGTTCTACAACAGCGCGTGGCCAAAAACTCCATTTTGTTGCCATGAAAACCCGAGAAAGCGCATGCTCGACACGCGTATGACGTCAAAAACGTCACAGGGTATAAATACCAAGTCCCTCCCTTTCTAGTTCATTCCTGGATTTGTTCTGAGGTGAGTAACGTCTAAAGAAACAGTGCTATTCTCAACAAAAAAACTACTGCGCAATTATTCATTTTGACCATAATCCATCATAAGAAACCTCTTCCAAGATTCAGGTTTGTATGAACACAGAAAATAAGTGAATGTATCTTAAATGTGTTTTTCGTTTTGTGTGCTCTTTTTCAGGTCTTTTGTCTCTGAAGAGTGACCGTCGAGGACTTTGAACACCCTAATTCAAAAATCTATTTTTTTCTTCAAGTAATGGACATTTGATTACTATTTTTGCCTCCAGTTTGTTCCAGAAGGAAAAGCTAGTTTTTAGCTGCCACAACCCCGCCCATAAAACCAGTTTTTCCAGCCATAAGATTGTTAACGTTAAAACATGACGATTAACGATTTAAAACTGATGTAACAAGATATCTGTTGCTGTAAAGCACAATATAATATAGTTACCCGAGACGCTGAGGAGAGGTATTTATAGTAAGTGTTGATTTTCAAACCAATCTGAACCTAACGTTAAATTCATTAAATGAGAAATCGTTTAGTCGCAGCTAGATTTAGTCTAGGTCCGCTAGCTGGTCTCCGTACGGGGCTAGCGAGTTACTTGTAGCGAAAGTTAACGCGTTAGTTTATGAGCTCACACAGGAAAGTGCGGAGTGGAAACGCTCCGTTTCTTTGTGTGTGAGACGGATCAACATAAACTGTATAAAAAATGTTTAATTTAAGCATAAGCAATCTATTCATAAAGATTGCCGTAGGTTAAGGGGATATTTTTCTCTGCTAAATTGATGAGAGATCCTTGGAATTTACACCTACCGCAATCTATACATAAAGATTGCTTAGATTGAGGATTACGGATTTCACTGGAAAAATTGGTCATTTGTGGTTATTGTTTTGTACGCATGACATTGTATCGTCGATATCGTTAGAGCAGGAAATTTCCCCAGGTGTCCGATATTTATACGGCAATCTGAGGATAAAGATTGCAGGATGTAAATGCTCATTCGAAATGTACAAGGCAGACTGGTTTCGTTGGAAGTACATCAGGTCGTAGTTTTGTCTTTTCAGAACACTCGAGGCAATAATGTGTGTTTTTCTGGAGCGACAGGAGTTGACTTCCCTGAATAGCGGAACGAGTTTCGTCTCGATGTAGCCGTTTTCGCCACCTTTTAGTTATTTTGTATAGCTAGTGAATGATCCTCCGGCGCTGCTAATGTGATAGTAGGCTAACTGTTGTGGCGGATGTAGCTGGCATACATTGTTCTTTATGTTCTCGAGACTGGCAGCTACGAAGCAGTTAACAAAAGAGGGCAGGGCCTAGATGTAGTTTCGGTGGATCACGGGTTAGTTCCGTCCTAACGTCACCCTCCCCCTAACCAGAACTGGTCATTGAACAGGATATTTATTCTAGTGCTAGGGTAGGATCATGAACATTGTGTGGATGAATGAAAGGCATATACAAATTCATTAAGTTTATTATCTACAGGCTGTTCTTTACCAATTTATTTTATCTTTTACCCCATAGAACAAAAGTTTTTATTTAATGGTGATTGTCAACCATGGATAAGGACATTGTTATGTAAACAAAAAATCACTGGTGTAGGCAGGGCTTTGAGCTTTTGTGACAGAAGTATTTGTTACATTCTAGCTAAATGATAACAGGTGTTACTGTTTTCAACTGCATTGCTATATATTTCAGTAAATGGCCCAAAGCCATTTTATGTGTGTATGAACATTTAATTTACTTGACATCTATCCCCCCATTGAATTGTTCTTTACTAAGCTCATCTCTTCCCAATAACTTCTTTCTATTGACTTTGTGCGTGTGTAACAGTTGTGACATTTTCAGGGGTTGTGTGTTATGTCCCGTGTTGTGGAGTTCTGAGACTATATAAAACTTCTACTACAACAGTTAAACGGGTAAGACAACTGATTTCCTCACATGACATTTCAATATGAAATACTTGGATATTATCCATGTAATACTTGGATACAGTAATTCAAAGTATATGATAATGAACATAGTCAAACCATATTATAATGAGCTTTAAAATATTAACATATACGCATTCAGTTATGCATTGAACAATGAGGGGGGGGAAGCATGTTGATAGCCTCAGTCCTGCCCCTACTCTAAAATGTTATTAAGATTTACGCATAGATTGATAGTTTGAACAAGGCCAAGCAAAAATTCAAGTAATATTTTGCAGCAATG
The DNA here is from genome assembly GCF_045679555.1 of Salvelinus alpinus. NCBI lineage: Eukaryota > Metazoa > Chordata > Actinopteri > Salmoniformes > Salmonidae > Salvelinus > Salvelinus alpinus. The sequence continues at coordinate 22,858,948 of NC_092111.1, read as the reverse complement.
GCTTGATATTTTAGTGTAGATTATATTGCGTTTTATACGTAGAGGATTCACTGGATCCCCAGCTGATCTCAGTCTACTAGTGTTCCCTATATGGAACTGTAATGTAATGATGTCAGTAGCACAGGTTAACTCCTGTTATTTTAACTACCCACTTGTACTAAAGCCAATCTGCTCAGTTTAAGCATACATTTCAAATATATACATTTACATTTTTTATTTAACTAGGCAAGTCAGTTGAGAACAAATTCTTATTTACAATAACGACCTAGGAACAGTGGGTTAACTGCCTTGTTCAGGGGCAGAACAACCGATGTTTACCGTGTCAGCTCTGGGATTTGATCTAGCAACCTTTCAGTTACTGGCCCAATGCTCTAACCACTAGGCTACCTGCCACCCCAGCAGGTATATTAATAGCTAACTTAAATGACTAGTGAATTTATGATTTGTTAAAATATATATATATTTTTGAAATGTGTGAATTTCTTTTGACCACAGTATAGACGTGGGGGGGGGGGGGGGGGGGGCATTGATGATGCTTCAGATCAAATATTCCCTTTATTCTAATGTTAATCATAGGCAATTAACATACTGGTTCCACGCTAGTCCTGTAAACTTTAAGGGATGTATGTGTGAGATCAATCACTTACAATACCAATACAAATAACTTTAATATTGCTTTAAAATAATTATTTATACTTACAAGCAAAAAGCTAAATATGTTCCTTTTAGCTTACTGAAATTAATAGTACAGTGCATTTGTCATAGAATAGGCTTTTTCTGTGTTCTATTCAACCAACTGTACTCCTTGGGTTCCTGTGCCACCTGAGACTACTGGTAAAGTGACTGCACCCTTCTCTGTCAGTGAAGGAGCTGGTCAGTCATTCCAACCACCAGTTTAGTGCATCGCCTGCCTCAAACTGAATACTGGTAGGCTTTCAGTTTGAGGGCCTTCTCTGTGTGTGTGTGTGCGCGCCTCAGTGTTTAGCTACCAGTATGTGTCTGTTATTAGTAGAGGGGGAAGCTACCCAAAGTATTATTCACCCACACTTAACAAACACGTAGGCTGTAACATCCTCTTCCGTTACCAGGACAGCATCAGTAAAGTATCCTAGCTTCCATAGCTCTCATCGCCTTTGACCTTTCTATAAAAACATTTCTATAAAATAATGTAGGGAATTCAATAGATTCCTCAATGGGATTATTTTTTAGAGAATAGAACAGTACAGTGCAAGTATGTGTTTTACAAGTTTGCTGCTCAGACCAACAACTACCTTCCTCTCCACTAGTTTGTAGGCCTACTGGTTGTCATATTCAAGCCTAATCACTTATCTGTTTTTATTTGCACTTACCATGAACTTTTTTTAGATTGTACATATTGTTAAGGCAATCGTGAATGTAAGGTTTTGTTAACTTGTTTGTAATGTTTTATTAATCTGTTGAATAAAGCAGTTACTTGAATATATTGCTGCCCTTGGGGGAAGTCCTCATGAACCTATTCTAAACTACAGCCCAACCTGTCATTTTCTAATATAATGTGTTGTGTTGAACTGACTCCTTGCCTATTTCCTCCCGCTCGCTCTCTCACAGTGTTCTATTGAATTACTGACACAGAAAATGAACTAGCAGCATGACCTATAGGCAATCTTTGTATTAGGCTATACCCAGCTGTCTTAGAGGAAGCCTTACAGCAGCTCCTGAGAACCGAGACAGTAGGCTCCGTCTGTCCTCCCTCCGCTATAAGGATAATCCACACAACTGACAGATCCTGCCCTCAAGAGAGAAATAAATGCAAATATTTGAAGTATGAGGCAATAGATCAGTCAGTGAGTCATGGTGTTCACTGCAGTATGGAATTTGGAATGCGAAAGCAGCACTGAGGCTGAACAGTAGATTTGGAGGGGTTGGCTGGGAATGTCACTACCCCCCTTGTTTTGACAGATTTCAGTGTGACTGAAGATCTAGCAATGTCGGTGATTTGACGTGGGCCCCTGCGGTGTTGCTCTCGGGTTTGTGGATAGCAGGAAACTGCGGCCTGTTTTCAGTCGTGTGGTAGAGAGGCGTTTGGAAAGGTCTTGTGGTTTAGTACCTATGTTGAATTGTCTGTAAGCCGTTGCTTTGTGCAGGATCTAGAGAACAACAGATGGTGTCTGTTCCAAGGAGCTCTCCCAAAACAAAGTGTAATCTGACATGCCTGGAAGAACCATGCAGTGCAAACATCACTTTCGCTGCATATTGAAAGAGATGATAACGATGACTGTTTAGTAAGCGCCAGAGTTGTAAGGCGATCTCCTGTATATTAAGTGTGTATGTCTGTTCCTCTCTGAGCAGAGATGGCGGTGGGCCCAGTGGACCCCAGAGAGGTCCTGAAGGGAGTAGAGAACCTTCTGGGGAAAGATGGAGAGCTCCGCAGCCTGGAGGGAGTCACCAAAGTCTTCAGGTAATTAACACACTGCCATTTTAAAAATAATTGATGGTGTGCTTTTGGTCTCATTTAGTTTTTACTGTTTAGTGTTTTTCATAATTTTTTGCATTATTTTGAGTTGCGAGTGTGGACTGTAATGGTAGCATTGTCAATCTCCTATCTTTTGTTCTGATTGTCAGCTTCCTTCATGGTCTTTTTCTCCACAGTCTCATGAAGGCCTCTCACAAGATGGTGAGCAGGTGTATGTACCTGAACATCCTACTACAAACCAAGTCCCACGACATTCTCAACCGGTAAGATCTACTCCCATCTTTTGTTCTTAATTGATCAACCTTATTGGCTTATGGTCTGGCTTGCTTGTTTATTACTTCACTAGGGAGCCTTCTCTGCCACTGTGCTGCATCTTGTTCTTTGGTGGGTTGGGTGTCTATGCCGGGTTACTGTAAAGCACTTTGACAAATAAGTTGTAAAAATTGGCAATTTAAACAGAATTTGATTGACTGTCCCTTCTCTTTGTCCAGGTTTATCCGAGTGGGAGGCTACAAGCTGCTGAATACGTGGCTGACCTACTCCAAGACAAGCACCAACACCCCCCTGTTACAGCTCATCCTGCTGACGCTGCAGAAACTGCCCCTCACTGTAGACCACCTGAAACAGAACAACACTGCCAAACTGGTCAAGCAGCTCAGCAAGACTGGAGAGACTGAGGGTATGTTTTTATACAACTTTCTTTTCCCTGGTGGTCCCACCCTCTCTAATACACTGAGCTGACTAATAGACCTCTGTGGGGAAATTATTTAGCATTTTATTTGTAACTCGCTTTCTCACAAACCCAAGGCCAAGACAATGGAGTGCCAGCCATAGTGGTGGTATCTGTGCAGTAGATGTCAATTGTTGAATGATGGTATCTGAGGTTGATGTGTAACTAATGGTGTGTCTCCCTCTCAGAGCTGAGGAAGCTGTCCGCTGGGCTGGTGGATGGCTGGATGGCTACCATCCGCTCCCAGAGTGTCTCCGCCACATCTCCTGCAGGTAGCTCTCCCCCTTCCCTTCATGCTCTCCATTGTTCTTTCTTTTCCCCTCTTTCTCTCACATTCACGTTCAACCTCGGACCCTAGTCCTGTGTGGCTCAGTTGATAGTGCATGGTGCCTGCAATACCAAGATTGTGGGTTCGATTCCCTCGCGGGACCAGTATGAAAAATATACAAAAATGTATGCACTCACTACTGTATGTCACTCTGGATAAGAGCGTCTGATAAATGATTAAAATGTAAACATGTCTCTAACTCTCCTCTTCACTGTAATCTCTTTATGTTTACGTAACTCCCCCGTCTCTCTCTCTTTCTATCAGATAAGAAGCGGAAGAAGGAGGAGGGGAAAGTGCCAGTCCGAGAGGTGAAGCCAGCTGATGGAGGGAAGGCAGCAGAGGAGGAGAGGAAGAGGGAGAAGCCCAAAGCTCACGCTCCCAGCCATGCTAGGATCCGCTCCATAGGTACACTACGCTTGTCGAACTACACTCACACTCTGTCCTCACAATTTATCACAAAATAGTTTTTCATTTACAGAAGATGATTTTGTGTATAAGGTTATTGTCCTTCAGTAGAAAACAGGCCACAGTAATATGCACATCTGAAAAAGTCCTTCTGTTTCTGACTGTGGAGATGAAGCTCCTGCTGTGGCTGAAGTGCTAGATGTAGTACCATGTAATGACCTGACCCTGTCCTGTGTGTTGTCTTCCAGGCCTGGAGATGGATGCTCCCACCCCTGTCCTGGTCAAGAAGCCCCCCGTGGCCCTTCAGCTGGGGGACAAGTACAATATCAAACCAGCCCAAGTCCTCAAGAGACCCAGGTATACTACACAATAACATCCATGCCCACATTGTGTATAGGTGTCACCGTCCTACGGCTTACCAGGCAATAACAGGATAGAAATTGCACCACCACAGAATAACACCACTGCTCAGTGCTGCCTCATTGTGGGTTAATCTCGAGTATTGATCAGACCTGTTTTTGGCAGATGTATTTGCCATTTGTAATGAATATATTGGAATTATTACTCATTCAAACTCTCATAATAAAAACACAACATTTTCTCATCTCCCTCTACCTGTCTGGGTCCTAAGGAGGAAAACCTAACCCATGTTTCTCTTGTCTCCACCAGTTTTGGTCCTCTGGACGCTCCCCCTGTGGAGAAGAAGTACAAACCACTCAACACCACTCCTAATCAGACCAAGGAGATCAAGGTGAAGATCATCCCAGCACAACGTAAGTCCTCAACAGAAACAAGTATGTACCCATCTTTTTGACCCGTTCACTGCATTTACTAGATTAGATCCAACCCCTCAACAAGTAGATTAGGCTACACCTGACCCCTCAACGAGTAGATTAGGCTACATCTGACCCCTCAACAAGTAGATTAGGCTACATCTGACCCCTCAACAAGTAGATTAGGCTACACCTGACCCCTCAACGAGTAGATTAGGCTACATCTGACCCCTCAACGAGTAGATTAGGCTACATCTGACCCCTCAACGAGTAGATTAGGCTACACCTGACCCCTCAACGAGTAGATTAGGCTACACCTGACCCCTCAACGAGTAGATTAGGCTACACCTGACCCCTCAACGAGTAGATTAGACTACATCTGACCCCTCAACGAGTAGATTAGGCTACATCTGACCCCTCAACGAGTAGATTAGGCTACACCTGACCCCTCAACGAGTAGATTAGGCTACACCTGACCCCTCAACGAGTAGATTAGGCTACACCTGACCCCTCAACGAGTAGATTAGGCTACATCTGACCCCTCAACGAGTAGATATCAGGGTTGAGGTCAATTCCTCTTCACTTCAGTAAATTGGAAATTAAATTCCGATTCCAGGTGTCCTCAGTACCTCTCTATGAGAAAATGTTTGAATTTAAATGTCAGTTTACTTACTGAATTGAAAAGGAATTGACCTCCTCAACCCTGGTAGAGGGTTGACACTGTTGTATATGTTCCCCTACACTATATTTATTATGTTTATTACAACGTTTCAACTGGAAGGTCTTCTTCAAACTTGAAACCTTGCAGTAAACTACAAGGGAGCTTACCGTGTCAGAGCATAAACAAACATTTCTGTTTCTTTCACATGCCATCTGTTCTGTGCCCTACCCCTCAGAAAAAAGTGTGCTGTGCATCGAACACACTTTTAAACCCATCTCCCCCTCAACAGCATTATGTTGACTGTTATTGATGTCACTAAGAGACCCTCCTTTCTCTCTACAGCCCTTGAGGGTACAGGCTTCCTGGATGCCCTAAACTCCGCCCCCGTGCCTGGCATCAAAATTAAGAAGAAGAAAGGGAAGGAAGGTAGAGACCCCAAAGCTGTCTCTCCCACGTCAAACAAGGTAGACAGACATACAACTCCTCTCTCAACCACCTGAATCTATGGAAGGCTGTGCAAATGGAATTGAGTATTCACCGATCTCTCTCTCTCTACCTTCTCCTCCTCTCAGCCGTGTCCGTTCGAGGGTAAACTCCCCTATCTGTCGCCTCAGGGCGGTGCCAAACCCTTGTCCCCAGAGACCCAGACGGCCTCCACCACCCCTCCCCACGAGGTCCCAGTAGACCTGGAGCAGCCTGGGACGCCGGTCCCTGCTGACGACCCCGAGGCCATGGACACGGGCAGCGAGAAGCCCAACGCCCTGGCGGAGCCCCGCGGCGAAGAGGACAGTCAGCTGACCAAGAAGGGCAAGAAGAAGAAGAGCGTGCGCTGGGCCGAGGAGGAGCAGCTCAAAGAGTACTTCTACTTCGACCTGGACGAGACCGAGAGAGGTGAGAGAACAAAAACTAACGGTAACTTCAATTCAATTTTTTTGGTCGGTGTTGTTTGTAATTGCACGTCAAACTAGGTAGTTGTCAATACAGTAGCTAACTGTACAGTAAAGACATTATCTACTCTTTACTAAGTTCTGTTAAATTAGTCTTTGGACAGGGATGTCATTTTTCCCCCCTGTTTTTTTGTAATTTATCCTCAAGATAAAATAAATAAATAATTATAAATAAAATGTATCCCCTTTCTCCTGATCACATCCATGTTGGGTGCCATGGCTAACTCTCTCCTCCTTCTCCACCTCTCTCACCTTCCTCCTTGTCCCTCCTTCCTCTTCCCTCTATCCCCCTCTCCAGTCAACGTCAACAAGGTCAAGGACTTTGGCGAGGCGGCGAAGCGCGAGATGATGATGGACCGCCACACGTTTGAGATGGCGAGACGCCTGTCCCACGACTCCATGGAGGAGCGGGTACCCTGGAGCCTCCCGAGGCCCCTGGCCCTCACCGGCCCCCTGGTCAACGCCGGGGCCAACAGCACAGAGAGACTCACACAGAGGGACCGTGAGACTGGCATCCTGCAGGAGATTTTCCTTACCAAGGAGAGGTACGTATTCACACACAGAGAGAGAGAGAGTGTGTGTGTGTGTGTGTGTGTGTGTGTGTGTGTGTGTGTGTGTGTGTGTGTGTGTGTGTGTGTGTGTGTGTGTGTGTGTGTGTGTGTGTGTGTGTGTGTGTGTGTGTGTGTGTGTGTGAGAGCGAGCAGTATGGCTTAAAATGATATGGATTTCTATAGCCTAGTGGGTTACCAGGTGCTCAAAGTGCCTCGCATTGTATTGGGGAAACTCACCTCCTCTCTCCTCCTCAGTGTTCCTGACAGCCCCCATGAACCTGAGCCTGATGCCTACGAACCCATGCCTCCACGCCTCATACCTTTGGATGAGGTGAGATGTACCCTTTTCTGTCAATCGCTTTGGAGCAGTTTGAAAAATGTGTTCAACTCCAATGAATGCACAACCAAAGGTTTTGAACATAAAATAAGAAGCATTACAAGTGTTATCAGTTTTGGCTTTTGTTCGAAGAGTTTTGCATCTGAAAAAAGCGCCAAAGTGATTGAAAAATAACCTAGAATATATAGAACACACACAATGCTCCAAACAGCCTCTGTGTCCAGTGCACTAACTCCCTCCTCTCCAGGACTCCACCATGATGGACGACAGCTACATGGAGCCCATGGACACGTCGTCCCAGCCTGGCTCTGGCGTGGGCCCCGGGGGGTTGGAGGCCTCCAAGCTGCCCCCCGTCCTCGCCAACCTCATGGGGAACCTGGGGGCCAACAACCTGTTGGGCAACCTGGGTAACCTAGGCAACATCACCCAGGGCACGCCTGGTACCCCCGCTGTCCCCTCCGTAAATGTACAGGAGCTTCTCACCTCCATCATGGTAAGAGAGAGAGATTTTAAAAAATATTTAAAAAATAAATAAAAAATATTTAAAAAATAAATAAATGTCAAAACATGAACTAATCCTGTTTTGACATTATGATCGGATGAATGCATTGTGTACTGCAACTGTTTTAAACAACTTCTGGAATCCCTGGAGAAGCCCTGTAACCAGTGGATCTGTGATGTTTATTTTATTCTGTCTTCATGATTTGGTTTAACTTCTCGGTCTTCCTCCCTCTCTCTCCTGTAGGGAGCTAGTGGTGGCCAGTCTACTGAGGACATGATCAAGCAGCCAGACTTCTCTGAAAAGATCAAACAGCTGCTGGGCTCTCTACAGCAGACCCAGAACCAGGGGCCCCCCACCGGACCCCCGCCCGGAGGTACACACACCTTTACAACACACACACAACTTCAGTTCTCTCACATTTATTCAAGCCAACAAACCAAGTATTCTTCCATTTCTTCCTACACTTAACTTTATATGACGGTATGTGTGGTAGAATAATTGTTAACTTAGTATATGTCTTTCCTCCACAGTGAGCCAGGGCCTGTTGGGCCACGGTCCAGGCATGAACAACCTGCCCAACATGAACAACCTCAACATGGGCATGCCCATGAACGGAGTGGGGTACCCTCCTGCAGGCAAGCCCCCGGGCCCCGGAGGACCCCACTACAACCACCCTCCGCCCCCACACAACCACGGACCCCCTGGCTTCAACGCTAACCCCCGTATGATGGGGCCCCCGCCGCCCCAGAGCCACGGAGGAGACAACGGCAACTACTGGGGGGACGACTCGATGAGGGGGGGGCCACACCGGGGGGGACACTTCCACCGCGGCGGCCGAGGGAGAGGAGGGGAACAGGTGGGCTTCAGAGGGAGAGGACGTGGAGGACCTAGAGGAGGACACAACAACATGGGAGGTTAGTTGAAAGGGAATGTCCCTTCTAGTAATTCTGTTTCTATGTTAGATACCTATAGGGCCAGTCTGAAACGGCGCCCTGTATCGTCCATGTAGGGCTCCGCCCCACAGTAGTGCAATTAAAGTAAAGACCAAGTTGATTTCTGTTTGCCATCTTGTAGCCTTGATGCAGTCAGTACAGATGTTTGGTTGGCTGGCTAGTTGTGTTCCAACTCTGTTCTTTTCTCTCTCCTCTCAGACATGTCCAAGAGGCCAGTATGCCGCCATTTCATGATGAAAGGAAACTGCCGTTACGAGAGCAACTGTGCTTTCTACCACCCCGGCGTCAACGGTCCTCCCCTGCCCCCCAACCACCCCGCCCATAACCAGTACAACGACCACGGGCCGCAGCACGGGCACTAGACCACCCAACACACCACTGACACCAATACGTGACAATACCATGTTATCACCACTAGGTGGCAGAACTCTGAATTAATGAGCTGCTGGTTTGGTTTCACCACTGTGACAAAGGGTGTGGAGAGACAGATAGCCCACCAGGCTAGAAAGACATGGTGAAAGACAAGCCAATAGATAGTCAGATATGAGAGACAGACAAGGCAGTCCTGCTGCCTTAACAATTGCTCTGCACGGGTCTGGTGATCTCAATGTGATGCTTCTGCAGGTCTGTTGAAGAAGCACTTCTGCTCCTGTGTGACTGGGACTTTAATATGAGGACTCCCCAGTAGCAGAGGAAGATACTGAATGTACAGGGCAGAATCAGACATGTCTCTACTACTTCCTTTTCTTCTCTCCACACACCAACCTAAAATGTCCACCAAGAAATGCTCAACTTCCTACATCCATTTGTTTGCCCTGCTCGCTTAAACTCCCTCGATCGGGGATAGAGGACATTGCTTGTACACCAGAATACACACTCACTCATGCCCTGGCTTTGTAAAGTATAAGTACTGCTCTAGCTGTGAGGTGATCATTCATATGTAGATGTTTTATTGTGATCATTTTTAACACTGTTGGTTCAGGTTGATGATGTACAGTAACCACACACTATGACTACTCTGGTTGCTGTCTGTCACTGTCCCATGTAGCCTATCAGCTAGCCCTGTCTTATGCACTAATCTCCTATATATTTATCTGATACTGATTTATCAGCGCTGAGCTAAGAGGTGAGCAATGATCAAGGTAGAAAATCAATAGAAACATCTCCAGGATCTCCCCAGTATTAAGTCAGACTTTAAGTAATGAGTCAGACTTCTTTAAGCTAAATGATCCTTTCATCATTCTGCTCTGTAGTTGTGTAGTGTCATCCCTGCCCTGGGTGTCCCTATTGGCCCACGTTCCTCAGACAGACAGGATCTGTAGCCAACCAATGAGTCTAAGCCTCGCCCTCTCTCCTGAATGAATGTTGCACTGTGTTCAACTGTGGTCACTGGAGTTTTCAAACTGTAGTCAGACGTGGCCAAATGACAATGCTCAGTACACCATTTTAAAACCTATTTACGGCCAAGTGCGCTTAAAGAAAAACATGCCGCTTTTTCTACCGTAGGATTTCAACAGAAAACAAGACAATGAATGTGAAGGTGACCAAATAATAAGAATATTGTTTTATGATATTTGCAAAGTTCCCCATAGGCAAGAGTTATCAGTGAGGAAGTACTTTAAAAAGAAATATTGAGGCCAAATCCAAGTTGTTTTCACCAGGCATCCTGACTGACAGGACCTAACTGTAATGTATAATGTCCCTCCATCCCCACCACACTGCTTGTGCTATGTTCTACTACTATCTAGCTCTAAAAAAAGACATTTCCAACATTTCCACTCCAGAACAAATGGATGAAACAGTATTGAGAAGAGAACATTTAACAGAACCGCCCCTAGATGATTGGCCTACGCACTGAACGAACGCTGCCTGCAGGCTACGTTGTTTTCTCCTGGTGGGCGTTCGTGGTCTGCATATCACAGGAAAAAGAACAACAGGGCCAAGTGTTGCTTGATTTGACTGAGCCTTTTTACCAAGAAGGGTACATAACAGTGAATGAGGCTTTTCCTTCCTGAAGTTCAGGAAGCCTCTGATTATATTTCATCAGCTTTATAACATGTACCACCGAGCGTATCTTGTCTTTCATGTGACATCATGATAATGTCCCCTGTATGCCCCGTGACAGAAACACAATCCCTTATTGGTGTTTCTTCACACACACACAACTGTATTGGCTTCAGTTGGGTGACGTGTGTTCAGTCAGTGTTCAATGTCCAACGGGGTAAAACTATGGAATCATTCTCTGGGTCAACTAATTCAAAGTGTTTTCTGTGAAAACAGTGGCCTTCATGTCTCTTGTGGGACTAGAATTATGTCGTGTTTTTGTTTGGATTTATTGTGTGTTTATTTTGATACGATTGAGTTGGATCTCCAAAATGAGGTCAATTTTTTTTTGTTAGAAATGTATGTATCCATGTGTCTGTGAATGCATACACACGTTCATACACATATATACATATTATGAGTATTTTGTACATGTCTTAATAAATGTCCTGAAATGAATATCTGGGTTGCTCTGTGTTATTTTGAGGTATGGATATGTCGTCCATTAACGGTTGTGTTTCAAGTTCTTATCTAACAAGTGTTTCATTATTGAATGGAATTCTTATCTCAGTTTCTTTTGAAGATGACTGCCATTATTTAAATGTTTTAATATTTGGATATCAATGAAGGTTTCAGATAATCAGAAGACCTATAAAGGAACATACAAAAGTTTCAGGGGAACTTTAAACACATTACACATCCTAATCCAAGCTCCTACGTCCTATGACGATGGTAGTGTACGGAAGATCCGTGTTCCCAGGGCGAGGCTAGTGACAGGTGGCCCAGGTGGCTGACAACTCAATGTGTGATCAGGAGTGGCTTTAACCGTGCCCTCCACTGCAAATATTGACTTGGGGAAAACACACGAAGGAACAGCGAGAAGGATAGACGGTGCCTCAGGAGCTAAGGACAGCTCAGCATTCTGAGAGGGAAGTAAGGGAGAGAGGGTTAAGGACAGCTCAGCATTCTGAGAGGGAAGTAAGGGAGAGAGGGTTAAGGACAGCTCAGCATTCTGAGAGGGAAGTAAGGGAGAGAGGGTTAAGGACAGCTCAGCATTCTGAGAGGGAAGTAAGGGAGAGAGGGTTAAGGACACCTCAGCATTCTGAGAGGGAAGTAAGGGAGAGAGGGTTAAGGACACCTCAGCATTCTGAGAGGGAAGTAAGGGAGAGAGGGTTAAGGACACCTCAGCATTCTGAGAGGGAAGTAAGGGAGAGATGGTTAAGGACAGCTCAGCATTCTGAGAGGGAAGTAAGGGAGAGAGGGTTAAGGACAGCTCAGCACTCCGCTGCTCCAACTTCCACACTAGAATTCATGTCGGCCTGAGTTTGTCTGCTGCGATAAACGACATAGACCTATCCTTATGCATTTCACAGATTCTCTTATCCAGATCTATAGCTGCAAGTAAAACCCTCAAATTAGCAACTGTTTGAACAACAGGTAAACTGATTTGTGTCAAGAACTGCAACGCTGCTGGGTTTTTCACGCTCAACAGTTTCCTGTGTCTATCAAGAATGGTCCACCACCCAAAGGGCATCCAGCCAACCTGACACAACTGTGGTAAGAATTGGAGTCAACATGGGCCAGCACCCCTGTGGAACGCTTTTGACTCCTTGTAGAGTCCTTGCACCGATAAATTGAGGCTGTTCTGAGGGCAAAAGGGGGGTGCAACTCAATATTTGGAAAGTATCCTTAATGTTTGTACACTCAGTGTGTAAGTAAACCAATCATATCCATGTTAAAAAGACTGAGTGGATAAATCAATCTGAGGTGTAGTAGTAGTTGAAGAGGCCAGTCTGTCTGGATGGAGACTTGAACAAAGCCACCATTGATCCTGGTGCTTGGTGTTGGTCTGATCACATTACCTTTGGTCTGTGCATGGGGTCGGATGGAGGGGGGTTGTGCCATCAGAACACAAAGTGTGAGAGAGAGGGCTCAGTAAGGGCACCAGTATAACCACTCTCAATTCATAGGCATCATTGTCTAGGCACTTCCTGGTTCCTTAAACGAACCCAACCATTACTTAAGTAACCCTTTCCTGTAGTCAAATGACCTAGTGGCTTCATGAGTGTAATGTTATGTCAAACAGTTTCTATGTTAAACAGTTTTGTTATGTTGCAGTCTTCTGTAACATATATATATATATAGTGTTATATTGGGATGCAAACTCAAAATTGAATACATTTCAACTTTATATCTGACATGGTACAAGTGTCTTCTTTTTCTAAGCTCATAACCATGTGTGTGAGGTGTATACTTTTGTTTCAAAATAGATGTCATACACTCTGTGTGACCTTGATTTAGCCTACTGCAGTAAAAGTTTAATGAGACCAAAAGAGAGAATCAATGTGGCAGTTTGTTTCTTCACCCACTTTAATCTGTGTGTTCAGGGTGTTAGGCAATACAGCTGGAGAGTTATTTAGTAACTTAGCAGGAGAGAGTGAAAGCTGTAAGGGGTAATCAAACTGTAGTTCCTATGGTGTAGAGGCATGAATCCCCCCACCCCAAAAAATAGAAGTAAACAGGCCTCTGTGTAGAGGCAGTACAACGCACATTTCACAGCACAACGCTGATTTCTACATGTGTATGGCACCGTAAAGACAGAATATAGGATATATTTAGTTTGAGAAAGCAAGACTGACTCCAGAATATTATGTTACAAAGCCTTTCTATAATGACTACTGAACAAAACTATAAATGCACCACACAACAATTTCAAATATTTTACTGAGTTACAGTTCAACGTGATCAAGACAAAGGAGATGATTGTGGACTGCAGGAAAAGGAGGACCGAGCACGCCCCCATTCTCATCGACGGGGCTGCAGTGGAGCAGGTTGAGAGCTTCAAGTACCTTGGCATCCACATCACAAACAAACTAACATGGTCCAAGCACACCAAGACAGTCGTGAAGAGGGCACGACAAAACCTATTCCCCCTCAGGAGACTGAAAAGATTTGGCATGGGTCATCAGATCCTCAAAAGTAATCTGCACATCTTATCACTCCGGTGTTAATTGCTAAATTGTCATTATTTTGCCACTGCGGCCTATTTATTGCCTTACCTCTCTAATCTTACTACATTTGCACACACTGTATATATATTCTTCTATTGTGTTATTGACTGTACATTTGTTTATCCCATGTGTAACTCTGTGTTGTTGTTTTTGTCGCACTGCTTTGCTTTATCTTGGCCAGGTCGCAGTTGTAAATGAGAACTTCTAAACTTGCCTACCTGGTTAAATTATGGTGAAATAAAAAATAAAACAACGCCCTGGATTATTGACCTCTGCCTGCCCTGGCCCTGAGACTGCCTGCCGTTCTGTACCTTTTGACTCTGATCTGGATTACTGACCTCTGCCTGCCCTGGCCCTGAGACTGCCTGCCGTTCTGTACCTTTTGACTCTGATCTGGATTACTGACCTCTGCCTGCCCTGGCCCTGAGACTGCCTGCCGTTCTGTACCTTTTGACTCTGATCTGGATTACTGACCTCTGCCTGCCCTTGACCTGTCGTTTTGCATGCCCCTGTTCTAGTAATACACTTTCATTACTTCAACACTGTCTGCATCTGGGTCTTCCCTAAAACGTGATAAAAACATCATGTTGGTGCACAATGACCATAGCATCCCTTTACATCACTACAAACAGTTGATCCAATATTACACTAAAAGTATAAACACCAAAGGGGGAGTTCACACATTCACTCTTTCTGTGCTTGTTTTTTAAACTGTCATCACTTGACATTGACTACAATTAGTTTAGAAAATGTGTCTAAAACATATTCTTAAACACTCCACACCAACTCATATAACAACATAATCCCATTCTGAATGATGTCTCTGCACAATAAGAGGTTCCACTGTGCCCTAAATCCATGTTTGCATGATGGTTTTTACAACAAGATGCAAATATGGATTTATGGGACAGTAGACATTTTTTTCACAATTTGAGCAGAGACATCATTCAAAATGGGATTCGGATGTAATCAGATTCATATTACGTCCAATTCTTTTCCCCACTGTCCCATAAATCCATATTTGCATCATTCAAACATGGATTTATGGCACAGCAGAACATCTTTGAAAAATAAAATTGTGCAGAGACATCATTCAGAATGGGATTGTGATGTAATATGAGTTGGTGTGGAGTGTTTTAGAATGTTTTCTAATATGCTTTAGACACATTTTCATATTTTCCTACTGCATTATAGTTATAACAAAATATGACAGCCAATTTTATCTAACGAAACAAAATGGTTTGGAGGATCAACTACAAGCACAGAATGAGTGAAAATAAGGCCACGTAAAACCTATTAAATGTTTTTGTTTACTTTAGGAAAGTTAATTTATTGAGAATGATGTCAATCTCACGGATCTGACCTGAACCAATCATGAACTGACTAGTAGCCCCGATATCAGATTCCTCGATTTAATGCTGACTTGTCCTTGGATCTGAGCCAACTATTATGATTCAACAGTTCCGTTACACATTCTTTGTGTAAAACTCCAAGAAAACGTACATAACAACACTATCATATCCAACGTAGTGCAAACATTTTAACCAGGCTTAATATGTCTTTAAAAGCCTGTGTCCGATAGCGATGGAAGGGAGAGAAAGTGAAAGTTCTAGAATCCATTACGCTGCCTACCTCCACAGGCCACACACATTCAATCAGAGCTGCTTACCTCCACAGTAGACACACATTCAATCAGAGCTGTGGGAGGAGAGAGGGAGAGGTGAGGGTTGGTGGGAGGGGTCAGCATGAGAGCTTAGGGCCGGTGTATAAGAGCAGGTCCAGGTGAGAGAGAAGGGACACAGCAGAACGAGGAGCTGCAGAACACAGGAGACACACAAAGGTGCCACAGAGAACAGGTAGGAAATGGATCTCTCCCTCCACCACAATGGAAGCCTTATTCTCTAACCACATATCTCTCTTCACCATCCCTCATCCCTCCATCTGATCCTTTGTCTGGTAAATGTGCCTTGAAATGCTGTGAACTTTTTCAGTCTTTCAGTCTTCAACAACTTGAACAAATCTGAATAGATGTGCAATTATTTGTAATTCTGCATGGCACTTCTTCATATTGTTTTCCCTCAGCTATACTGTTGAGTTATAATAGTATGCAAATAGAAGTAGACTATCTGTGCAGTTTTGTGGCAGGCATGTGTTATCTGGGCCCATATTCACAATGATTCAGAATAGGAGTGAATAGGAATGATTAAAATGATATGGGCAGTGGGGACCTAATCCTAGATCACTCCTACCTACTCTGAGATGCTTATTGAACTGTGTTTCCTTCCAGAAAGGTGGTAATCATGATCCGAGGTCTGCTGTCGGTGTTGTTGGTCCTGGTGGCCATAGCCGTGTCTTCATCTCTGGCTAAGCCTGAGAAGAACATCGCCAAGAGGGGGAAGAGGATCCCTCAGACTCTCTCCAGAGGTAACACTCTCCACTTACTATTTCCAAAACCTATTACAGTGTATAGTGTTGTTAATGAATGAATTCATGAGTACACATTCTCCTTTTCCTCATTCTCAAAGCTCTGTAAGATCAGTGTGGTTGGAGATATCTAATGAAAAGAGCTGACATGCGATTCCTTATTCTACATGTCAGTAGAGGCATGTCTGTTCTAAACAATATATCTCTACCTGAATGTTCTTTAATGTTGTACTGAAACTGTTGCACTGACACTGTTCTTCCTGACTGTCTCCTATAGGCTGGGGTGATCAGCTAATCTGGGCTCAGACCTATGAGGAGGCTCTGTATTGGGCCAGGGCACAGTGAGTGCACAAACCTTTATGGCTACATACAAAATGGCACCCTACTTTTTATGAATTTCAAAATAGGGAATAAGGTGTTATTTCACATTGATGTAACAGATCTAGATGGCTGACAAATACACTTCAAAAACAAATACATTTCAAGGATTTATATTCCATTTTATTCTGTAACCAGAACTAATTTGTCTCCATAGGAACAAGCCTCTGATGGTCATCTTCCACCTGGAGGACTGTCCTCACAGTGCATGTAAGACCCTGACCTTTAACCTCTAACCCCTGACCTATAGCAAATAAACTGCCACTCTGTTGCACCTTCCTGAACAGACCACAGGTCAATGTCCCTCCCTTGGCTTTTATGAGTATTATTTGCGTCCTGGTATTCTCCCAAATCGTGATGCATCATTCAGTTGTATTAGATGCCAAGACTTGTTTAAACAACCATTATCAAACTCGTAGTAGAACAAACATGGCTCTGTTTGCCAAGGTGGTAGGTATACACCTCTTACATCCTGCTGCCGTGTATGGGAGAGGACAATAAAACCATTATGGAGATCTCTTAAGTTAAGTCAATGTAACACTTTTCAAAACGTCTTTCATGATGTCTTCCATGAATCCAGCCATGAAGAAGGTCTTCGCTGAAGACAAGGACATCCAGAAGGTGGCTGATGAAGACTTGATCGTCCTCAATCTGGTGGTGAGTTGTAAATGAAGTCTTTGGAAAACATTGTCAGAATCAATACCTAGATGACTTCTCTTTTGATCTATTAGATTTGATGATTATATGGTTTGATTTATATTAGTATTTTAGGGCACTGTTATTTATTTTTTGTTGACCTGACTTTATTGATATGTGTTTCTTTCCCTGTGTTGTCAGTATGAAACCACAGACAAGCATCTTTCCCCTGATGGCCAGTACGTCCCTAGAATCATCTTTGTCGGTGAGTGAAAATGCCACGTTTTCCCAGCAGCATTACATGAGAAGGAATGTCATTATTTTGTTTATGATGGCATCAAACAAAAGCAACAGATTTTAATCAATAGTTATCTCTCCCTCCCCCCCTCTCTCTCTTTCTCTTAATCGCTCTCTCCTCAGATCCCTCTATGACAGTGAGAGCTGACATCACAGGGCGCTACTCCAACCGTATGTACGCCTATGAGCCTTCTGACATCAAACTCTGTGAGTACAACTTGATCTTATCTCCCTTTTGACTGTTTGATTGCATACTAATGGTTTACATACTTTTAATAAATCTGTATTTAATAGATTGTAAATATTTAAGCATTTATACACATGTATACGTTTTTATTAATGTAAGGTATTACTAAGTGTATTCAGATTGTTTTATAATTAATTCAGAGATTAGAAAATGTTGCCTTTGTGAGAAACAACCTGCTCTTCATTTTCCCTTCTCCCTGTAGTACTGAGCAACATGCAGAAGGCCAAGAAGCTGCTGAAGACTGAGTTGTAAGCACTGACTCATGTGACCCCATGGCCTTTGGCCTGTGACTTCAGAGGTTCTCCGAACATTCTCTGAACGTTCTCTGGAGCCTAGGAGTCAGCCAGTGGCATACTGTCACCATGTAAACCTAAGCACTGGAAAGAACTAGTCTTCACTTTCACAAAACGCAATTCCATTTTTTAAATTCAGTTATTTTTCCTGAACTTCTCTGTCTTTGTAATGTATTGCTGTACATCTGAGATGTCTTTTTATTAAATATAGTGCAATTATGAAATGATTTGTGTCTCATTGGAAAATGTAATTCAGTCCTTTCACCCTTCATGACAATGACTCAGGTTAAAAGGGCTATTGAAATAAAAATACAGTGGGTGTGCATGAATCCGTGTGTTTGTGTATGAATCCGTGTGTTTGTGTAGCTAGGGAGTGAGTGCTGACATCCTGGTCACATCCTGAATGGGCGGGGCCAGTGAGGGAATGACACACCCACACATTATTCTTAGTAATGTCATGTAGTACTATAATATTGTAATGTAATAAGTTCATGGGAATCTAATATAACATTTAGCAAATAAAAGCATTATTTTGTCATTCCACTTCTGTAGAGATTTTAGAGTTTCTTGGAAAGGGTTAGGCTACTGCTGAGCTCTACATTTTGCAATGTCATTGAATGCCACTGGTTTCTATGGAAACAGAGCCCAACAAACCCAGTGAACTTTCAGGAAAAAAATTCTAATAGGTCAACTTGACTGGGCATTGGTGGGAATGGAGTTACTCATTGTTGAAATGAAAACCAAAGAACAGAAACAGTGTATGAAATATATATTTTTTTACTTTTCTATTTTATTGAGATTTCTTGTACAAAGGTATGTTGTAGTTCACAGAACCACCAGTGCGGTGCAAGCAGCAGTACACACTAGTAGAGGAGACATGCAAGGCACAAGCCAAGGTAACTGATACAACAGCACACAACAGACATACGAGCACGCTCACCTATGTACATGCACACACAATCGACTGTCAGGCTTTGTAACACTATCAGCAGAACAAAGCGCATCTCTTCTTTCACATGTCAGTCAGTCTTCCCAAGCATTTCATACTGATGATATTCAGACGGCATGAGCAATTGACTCTTAAAGGGATACTTTAGGAGTTTGGCAATGAGGCCTTCTATCTACTTCCCCAGAGTCAGATGAATTCATGGATACCCTTTTTATGTGTCTGCGTGCAGTTTGAAGGAAGTTGCTAACTAGCGCTAGCGCAATGACTGGAAGTCTATGGGTATCTGCTAGCATGCTAGTAGATACCCAAAGACTTCTAGTCGTTGCGCTAATGCTAGTTAGCAATGGCTCACAAAACAACCTCTAACTTCCTTCATAATGGACACAGAGACATAAAATGGTATCCACGTATTCATTTGAGTCTGGGGAAGTAGATAACAGGCATCATTGCCAAAATCCCTTTAAGTATCCCTTGTTTTTTCCCGATTTCAAATAATTAGGAATGTTTACACACAAATAAACATTCAGAACACAAAAAAATGCAAATGCTGTGTAACATAATGACTTAAAGTAAAGGCAACAACAAGCTGCTTAAATATTTGTAGTTATGTAGTTACAGCATACAATTGTCAACAGCACCCTAGTCCTTCAGTAATTGAGTGTATCAAATGTACAAATATTCAATGACATCTTCAGTCGTCATGCGCACAAAATAATGCTAACTGTTCTTCATCATGTCAGCTACCATCTGTAATACAGGTGTCATTCAGTAGTCACAACATCACAGTTTGCATGCTTTAATACAGGTCTGAGCATACTGAACGCTTGCCCATCAAGGGTGTATCAAATATCAAATGTGTTATCTGAAAATGTTAATTTCTTGAGATTTGTCACCAGAAGCAAAGCCTGAGCCTCTGTATATGAGAGGATAGACACGGAGTGTACAAACATTAAGGACACCTGCTCTTTCCATGACAAAGACTGACCAGGTGAATCCAGGTGAAAGCTTTGATCCGTTATTGAGATCACTTGTTAAATACACTTCAATCAGTGTAGATGATGGGTACAGAAGGGTTTTTAAGCCTTGAAACAATTGAGACATTGAGGGTGAATTTGCAAGACAAAAGATTGATGTGCCTTCCTTTGAACAGGTATGGTAGCAGGTGCCATGCGCACTGATTTGTGTCAAGAACTGCAACACTGCTGGGTTTTTCATGTTCAACACTTTCCCTTGTGTATCAAGAATCGTCCACCACCCAAAGGGCATCCAGCTAACTTGACACAACTGTGAGAAGTATTGAAGTCAACATAGGCCAGCATCCCTGTGGAACGCTTTCGACACCTTGTAGAGTCCATGCCCTGACGAATTGAGGCTGTTCTGAGGACAAAGGGGGGATGGGTTGCAACTCAATATTAGGAAGGTGTTCTTAATGTTTTGTACACTCAAGTGTATACAGGATACGGTTCTGATCGGGAGTGGTTTAAGGTGTCCTATTAGGGTAATAGGCTCATGCAGCATCTTTAATATACAGCAGGGTCGTGTTCATTAGGGCACACCACGGAAAACATTTTGCAACGGAAAGTGTAAAGGAGCGTTTCCTATTTGACAAGTGAAGCTAGATCCTCTTGTCTCTGTCAGTTTTCTTCCGTTTGGTGCTTAATGAACATGACCCAGTTATTTTCCAGACACACACCACATTCTGGAAAAACAATCACTTCATGTAACACCACACAAAGGGCTGCCGCTTTGCACAGCTGGTGAAAACACACACAAGTCACTCGCTTATTTACAAACACAGCCCCTAAAACAGGCGGCTAGCCCTCCTCCACCTGGAAATCTACTTGGTGTGCAGGCTTTTACTCCGGCCCTGCTTTAACTAACACAACTGATTCAGCTGAACAGGGTTCTGATGAGCAGCTAATTTGTTTAGAATCAGTTGTTTTAGTGTTACAGTTAGAGTAGGGCTGAAGCAAAAGCCTGCACAACCAGTAGCTCTCCAGGAGGAAAGTTGGCCATTCCAAGAGTGGGGTACAAAGCCAGCAGTTGCCAACGGTTACAGGAAGGCACTGGGATTCGCTCGAGGGTCCTTCTGGTTCCTGTACCGGTACGTTAGCCACACCCCCAGGATCTGAAGAAGGACGAATAAAACATTCATAGGTCAAAATAACAAGCATTACTGGGCCCAGTTTTATGCTACTGACCTACAAATAGATCACATACTGTATATAGCTACATTTTCATTACCTATTAGATTTCATGAACTGCACCTCAAAATAGGCTAGTTTACTGTAAAGAAAAAAGCACTATTTTAAAACACTATATAAGTTAAATTGATTGATTGCTTGATTGATACAGCAGAACATTCCTCTGACTGTATAAACAGGGCAATCTCACCTCAGTGAAGCTGAAGAAGAGGCCTATCCCGCCCACGAAGCGCAGCACCTCTCCTGCATGCTCCTGGATCTGCTCAGCACACGGTGAACAGGAGTGGTTGGGGAAACAGGCCTGTAGAGGGACACAGAAACACCACACAGACGGACCAGTTAGTTAGGAAAACTGCTTCACAACCACAATACTGAATATACAGCAACTAATATCATCAGAAACTGTATGCGTAAAAACTTGTTCTTTCATTGTAATTATACATCTTGGCATGCACAAACAGAGCTTGGGACATGTGAAGGAGAGGTCATAGACAACAGACAGTAGATTCAGTGCAACAGAGGGTTCACTTGGTAATGCTTACAGCATCGCAGGTTCCGTTGTTGTCTACGTAGTAGAAGCCACAGCAGTTGAGACTCTTCTCCACATCTCTCTGGGTGGTGTACGAGTTGTTCCATCCCACCTCCAACAGGTGTTCCTAAAACAGGGGTACAACAGCAGGCACTGACCACCATAGATGCAGTTATATCTGTGTGTATGAGTGTATTACAATGCCTGTTTGCACAGGACCAGACATCTCTATGGTAGTCAGCTGTTCTAGCACCAGATGGAGGTCAGTCTGAATAAAATAGTGATCTACTTCTAAAAATATACTCCATACTGCATGGAACCGGAACACACCACAGTGCAGAACACTAAGAAGCCTGAGAAGAGAGACGGGAGGTCCTCTAGCTCTAAGATTTTGCCACAAAATGCAGCTCACATCCTTATAGACACACTGTATCATGATTCAGGAGTACAGGTTGTCTTGTATCCATCTAGTATTTCATCACAAGGTTTCTGGGTTTTGTCTGAAAAGTGGGTTTTGTTCCTCTAGCACCTAGCAGAAGGTTGTTGTGATTGACAGCAGTTTGTGTTCCTACCTGCTGATCCTTGTTGATGGCCAGACAGGCGCTGGAGACAGAGAACTGGACGATGAACACCATGAAGAGGATGATCATATACTGGGCTCCACTGTCAAGGAATAACACTCCAATACACACATTCTCAACACAGAGCTTTTGTAGTTTTGAAACCAGTTGGTCACACTTCCAAAGGTAGAGGTTAATTATTTTCAACAGTCAATGGGCTCCAACTGTTTTATTTCTCTATCCTTCTATATTAGTAATATGGAATATTCTAGAGTGAAATACACTATTAACGACTGTGTAATATTGTAATAACGTAATGTAATAATATAATAATACTGCAATAACGTAATGTAATAATATAATAATAATACTGTAATAATGACAAAGACAGAAGCAGGGGTCAGGGGTCAGCAGTATCTATGCAGGCTGACTACAATGTGTAATACCATACTGGACCTGGTCTCATAGATATTATTGCGTGTGCATGCCATGCATGAATGGAAAACCTGCAGGAAATACCCCACAACATACAGAAGGGTAAGAGAACAGCACAACCTGGAAAACAGGTCATGGATAAACGACAAGGGGCTATGAGTCCTATTGAAATAAAGCACAATGGGTGAAGCACGGCGTGTAGAGGGTAGTCTCATTCAGACAATCTGCGGAAGCTATTTGAAAAGCTTCATTGAAACTTCAGTTCTCTTGGATTTAACACGGAGCCTACCCAAGGCCTCAATCTACTGGACTTGAAAACCAACCCCAAACCTATACTCAAGCCATAATTCAAATTCTAGACCCCAAATATGCTTGGGTCTAGGGTCAAGTCTGCCGTCAGGTCAAGTCTGCCGTCAGGTCAAGTCTGCCTTGGTGGAAGGTTAGGATACGAAGAAGAGTAGGACCTGGTGGTGCTTCACGGCCCCGATGAGGCCGACCAACGCCACCAAGAACAGGAACACCCCCACTCCGATGACTCCGCCCACCACCTGGAAGCTGGACACCAGGCCGAACCACTTCCCCCATGCAGCAATGCCGATCATCAGCAGACTCACCATCTAGAAATGGAGGGAAGGACGGACAGACAGTGAAAAATAGATAGGCATGCACAGACGCAGACAGACAGCCAAGACCCTAAGCAATAGATCTCTTTGGGTCATTATATGAAGTATGAACTCTCCACAGTCAAACATGGTCTGTGTGTGTGTGAGAGAGAGACAGAGAGAAAGAGGGAGAGAGTGGATGTTGACCACAAATCAGATAGGCTTATATAATAAAACAAAGTGAGTGATGTAATTTCAATGGTACAACCGGTCAGGAGGACATTGAAGCGCACACAGGCTACACCTCAGACTACACGCTTTTAGAGGCAGAAGAAGCGACAGTCAAAAGCGGAACATCATTTTCCACCATGACAGCATTTATTTGCCCGCAAACGTATATTCATCTTAAATCTAGGTCACCACTGTGGTCTGTTTTGATGCCACCATCACTCCTGTATTTCTCAGACTGCAAAACATTGGAGGCCCTATGTTGAGGATTTGGACAGGATGCTATGGAGTCTAAAGACACACTATGGCCTATACGTTGTTTTCAGTAACGATCACTTGATAAGATATATCAGGAATGGTTTGAGCTGAGCAAAGAAAGGATGAACACTTGCATTGGAAAGTGTCAGGACTCAGGAGAGATAGGAAATGAACAGGAAAGAATATAGGCTATTCTAAATATTAAGTAGCCTAAATACTGAATATAAATTATAATATTTTGACTTGTCGAGGTTGCCTTCGGCAAACTGGAGATTCCAGACAGCGGCTCAGTTTGAATAATTAATAACATGGGAGCCTGGTCTGACCCAATGTATTGTTTACAATAGGCTGCACGGCAAAAAAAAATCTTACACACCCGTACAGACCGCATAAAAAGCAGCATAGTCAGTCTACCCGACCCAAAAACCAAAACCTGTTACAGTGGAATAATAATGCTCCATATGGTAAATTCTTGAACCGTATACTCACAACATAGAGGATATTGAGCGCACAGAGGGAGTGCTTGGAGCAGGTGAATCCGGCGCAGCCCATCCTGGCGATTTTTTGGAATAGTCTAAACGAATAATAAGATAAAGTAATTCCTTGTAAAAACAAAATGAAAAAACCCTTAACGGTTACGAATTTCACCACTACAAAGTCTGGTCGCGAGATAACATGCCTAGAATGGATGTTGCTATGGAGCTTCCACTGTAAGCTGATTGGTTAAAGGAGAACGTTTGTCATTGATATGCAAATAATTGCGGAGAGATGTGGTGGCGGCGCGTTTCAGATCGTTCTGACCGCCAGACAGCTCCAGCAGGTGCAGGTTGAGTATGCGTTCCAGATAAATAGCCTACACAAAAATTACAAGATCATTGTATCATATTGATGAGGACACATGATACACTATATCCAAATATCCTTATGAGAACTGGAGCTGGCTAATTAGTTGAGGTTACCATTGAATGTGCATGTAAGACCAGCATCACATTACAGCCATAGGCAGGCCTAGTTCATGAATAATTAAGCATCCTCTGTGGGTCAGTGAAGCCCTGCATGGCTGGGATTTCCTTTGCCCACCTAAACCTAGACAGGAAAACGACAGGTTGGGGTAGGGGGAGACCCAGAGATCCTCAAATGAAAAAACGCACACGCAGGAACAAACACACAATATCTATGTCAGTGAAAGCTGTTCAGGCATTCATTTGACCTAAATGCACCAATTAACTGACAACCCCAAAGAGTGTGGACTCTCAGTCCCTGGATTGAAAAGGAAAAACATTCTGAAATCAGGTTATGGCTCTAGTGAATATTAGAGGCAACATACTGCTCTGAGAAACATAGACCTACAGTAGATGCAGCAGTATGGCACTGATGTAATTCTTTATCTACAGTGGAGGTCCCTGTTGCTCATTAACTCCCTAGATGTTGTCTAAAATGGCAACCTCTTCCCCATGGGCCCTGGTCAAAAGTAGTACACTAACTAGGGAATGGACAGAGGTCACAATAGTGTCAATGGCATTCCTTTACCTGGCCTGTTCAGGTGCAGAAGCAGGTGCATGAAGGTTAAGTTACACAATGACTGAGTGAACTTCACCTCTCATCTCCTCCCAATAATAGAATTCACAGTCATCCACTTTCTCGTTCAGCTCTGAGTACCTAACTAATCAGTTTGTTAAAACCAACTTCCTTGGCCTCTATCAGACACATGAACAGAACCCAGATTTACTAACCTACTGATTTAAGATCACAATACAGAAACAAAACAAGCGAATACATATAAAAACACTTTATTAATAAAAAGATAAAAGCATTGCCAAGTTGCATACAAAGTTGAGTATCCATAAAACAAGTATGACAATCTACTGCAGATTGAGGTCTGGACTTCCTCTCTATGCCTGAACAACGTTAGTGAAGGGAGTCTGCTCTGACTGATGTGTTCAACCTGTATTAAAGGCCCAATCTTTAATTTAAAATATCAGAGATATTGAAGTTGAGTTGGGAGGTCCGGGGGTTTATTGCTGGGGGTTGTGCTTTGATTGCCTGGAGCAGGAGGTTGAGTCTGACCCCTGGTCGGTCAGACATTATGGATAGGCGCGTTCCAGGTCGTCTTTATTGCAGTAATGTTGCACACATTCTCATACTTCTCACAATGCCTTATCTTGAATGTCTCAGGAACCCCACTAATATAATAAAGTCTAGCAAATCTTCTAAAATAGGTAGCATGAATGCTTTAAAGACAACCTGAAACATGTACTACGCAACATGGGGACTGACTGACATACAGGCCACAGGATGCAGCAGACTTCAGAGTTACAGACAAACTCCTTGCTGGGTCAGTCTTCTAGTCCTCCTCTCCCTCAGACTCAGACTCTACAGGGGAAAATAAACAAGGAGATATAACTAAACAGCTCCTCTTACTGGTGAAAACAGGAATTACAGTTTAGAGCACATTACAGCCCAACAGGAAGCCTATTGAATGTTAATAGTCCAGTTTCATTGATTCAACAATAATTCTCTGAAAATGCAATGGTTTTCTATTCAGTTATTGATTAGGTTACCTGTAACCTTTATTTAAATATAAACGTTACCT
This sequence comes from Salvelinus alpinus, assembly GCF_045679555.1. NCBI lineage: Eukaryota > Metazoa > Chordata > Actinopteri > Salmoniformes > Salmonidae > Salvelinus > Salvelinus alpinus. The sequence continues at coordinate 22,832,622 of NC_092111.1, read as the reverse complement.
TCTTCTGCATTTTGCAGCCACTCAACAAACTTCTTCATCTGCTCGACAAAGACACCTTTCCCTTTGGTGGTGTGAGTGTCTTTGTACCACCTCAGAATGGCCTCCTCACTCAAAACGTCAGCTGGGTGGAGACGAGACAGAACAGGAACAATTAGCATAGCACCACAAGGAGAAGTTAGTGCATTAAAAATAAACTGAAATATCACATTTACATAAGTATTCAGACCCTTTACTCAGTATTTTGTTGAAGCAACCTTTGGCAGCGATTACAGCCTCGAGTCTTCTTGGGTATGACGCTACAAGCTTGGCACACCTATATTTGGGGAGTTTCTCCTATTCCTCTCTGCAGATCCTCTCAAGCTCTGTCAGGTTGGATGGGGAGTGTTGCTGCACAGCTATTTTCAGGTCTCTCCAGAGATGTTAGATTGGGTTCAAGTCCGGACTCTGGCTGGGACACAAGGACATTCAGAGACTTGTCCCAAAGCCACTCCTGCGTTGTCTTGGCTGTGTGCTTAGGGTCGTTGTCCTGTTGGAAGGTGAACCTTCGCCCCAGTCTGAGGTCCTGAGCACTCTGAAGTAGGTTTTCATCAAGGATCTCTGTACTTTCCATCCTAACTAGTCTCCCAGTCCCTGTCGTTGAAAAACATCCCCACAGCATGATGCCGCCACCACCATGCTTTACCGTAGGGATGGTTCCAGGTTTCCTCCAGACACTTGGCATTCAGGCCAAAGAGTTAAATGTCGGTTTCATCAGCCCAGAGAATCTTGTTTCAAATTCCAAGCGGGCTGTCATGTGCCTTTTACAGAGGGTTGCTTCCGCCTGTCCACTCAATCATGAAAACCTGATTGGTGGAGTGCCGCAGAGATGGGAGAATCTTCCAGAAGGACAACCATCTCCACAGAGGAACTCTAAAGCTCTGCCAGAGTGACCATTGGGTTCTTGGTCACCTCCCTGACCAAGGCACTTCTCCCCCGATTGCTCAGTTTGGCCGGGCGGCCAGCTCTAGGAAGAGTCTTGGTGGTTCCAAACTTCTTCCATTAAAGAATGATGGAGGCCACTGTTCTTTGGGACCTTCAACGCCGCAGAAATGTTTTGGTTCCCATCCCCAGAATTATGCCGACACTCCTGTCTCGGAGCTCTACGAACAATTCCTTTGACCTCATGGCTTGGTTTTTGCTCTGACATGCATTGTCAACTGTGGGACTTTATATAGACAGGTGTATGCCTTTCCAAATCAAGTCCAATCAATTGAATATATCACAGGTGGACTCTAATCAAGTTGTAGAAACATTTCAAGGATGATTAATGGAAACAGGATGCACCTGAACTCAATTTCGAGTCTCATAGCAAAGGGTCTGAATACATTTTTTTTTAATTTTATTCTACATTTGCAAAAATTTCTAAAAACCTGTTTTCACTGTCATTATGGGGTATTGTGTGTAGATTGATGAACAAAATCCAATTAATCAATTTTAGAATAAGGGTGTAACGTAACAAAATCTGAATGCGCTCTGTGATATTGAAATTTCAGTTTACTTCCTAAATTGAAATGCAATTGACTGCAACCTGACTACTAAGACAAATGAAAGAGACCCTTTATTTTTCTACAGAGACATTGTGTGAAACAGTGTTCTGTATAAGATAACGCTGACCTTTGTAGAAGAGAACCACTATCTTGGAGAATGACTTCATGAAGTGGATATGGTCATAGCAGTACTCCTGGATCCTCAGTAGCAGCACCAGCTCTGACTGGCCCTGGGTGCTGAACGCTGCTAGCAGGGGGGCATAATGCTGGAAGGGAGAGGATACACACCCCATAAACAAAGTCATTCATTCATGGTTGATGTTAGTGTTCGAGGTGTTTGAGAGCCTCCAGTGACCAGCTCTCATGTTGCTATAGAGTGGTTAGGTTAGGAATGATGTTATTAATGGTTGATGTTATGATAACATACTTTAAGGTGTTTGAGGGCTTGCTCGGTGACCAACTCCTCCTTCTTGTTCCACTCCACAGCATTCATGAGAATGTTCCACAGCAGACCAATCACAGCTTGCTCCTGGAGAGCACTCCTTTTCATCTCCTCCTTCACGTACACCACCATCTAGAACCACAGAATAATAACTCTTTACTGTCCATTATCTTGTGGAGAATGGAATGTATTATTTTTGCTTATATAACCCAACCCAGAGATAAACACACTCCAAGGAGGGGTTGGAAACACAGGGTGGGGCGCAATGCAGCTATATTGGTGCTTGTTCAAGAGTACAACGGCAGGACATGGCATCTGGTACTGTACCTCTCGTATGGGGCAGTCCTGAGAGAGGCGCTCCTGTAGTTCTTTCTGCAGCTCCTTGCGTGTTCCCTGAGACTGCTGCACACGCATGAAGTCTGAAAGCTCCTTCAGCCCCGCCTCATTGAAGTACTTGGAGAAATGCTCCACGTTCTGCTTGTTGGCAGGAAACAGCTCCTAGAGAAACAACAAGTCTAGGCTCAAACAACTTCCATTGATCTTCAACCCTAAAAATTGACACAACAGCTCTTTCTTGTGGCTGAAATAGAATAGGAGCACAATAAAAGAGGCTCTCTAACCTCTAGGCCAGTGGTTCCCAACCTTTTCCATTTCGGGGACTACCAAATCACTGTCAAACGCTCTTGTGGACCACCATTCGCAAAGTCCCCGAATTCTTTTAACATCAGGTTGGAAATTACTGCTCTCGGCTAACTGCCTAAAGGGTTTCTTACCAGGAGTTTCTTATCCAGGTTAGCCTTCCTCAGGGCTGAGGTGACTGCATTGGCATCTTTCTCAGATATCCATGCCTTGAACATCTTCACCGCAAAGGATGCAGAGATACCTGCAAGATACCAAGAATAAGAGAACTTGGAAGAAAACCAGAGCTATCAATATATGCCTCAAGAAATCAAACCCCTCCTACACACACTCACCTTCCTTGACAACATTGTCGCTGAAGAGGCTGGTGAGGATGGGCGGGGGCAGAGTGCCATTAGCCAATAGGATACCAGTCAACATAGCCAGTTTGGTTTGCTCTGATTCACTGAATGCCTTCAGGAACAGCAAAAGCTACACACGATAAAATCAATTAATCGAGACAATTATGTAAACTAAAGACAATACAAAATGTCTAAACACCTTAAGATATGACATCACCACAAGTACTTAGGAGAATGAAAAACTGAAGTAGATCAGTTAGGGACTTCACATGAGTATTTCCTATGAATAGTTTACCTTTTTGATTTCCTCCTCAAAGGCATTCTGCAGGTACTTGTACCTCCTGATAAGCTTGTTAAAAACCTAGAGAAACACAAAGACGCACAGAGGGACATGAGATTTAGTCACAGACAGAGGGCTGGGAGGGAGACAGCGAGAGAGCGAGGACAGCAACACAATTAGACCCAACAAATCATGAGAAAACAACAAGATAATTACTTGACAAATTGGAAAGAATTAACAAAAAGACAGAGCAAACTAGAATGCTATTTGGCCCTAAACAGAGAGAACAGTGGCAGAATACCTGACCACTGTGACTGACCCAAACTTAAGAAAAACGTTGACTATGTACCGACTCCATGAGCATAGCCTTGCTATTGAGAAAGGCCACCGTAGGCAGACCTGGCTCTCAAGAGAAGACAAGTTATGTGCACATTGCCCACAAAATGAGGTGGAAACTGAGCTGCACTTCCTAACCTCCTGCCAAATGTATGACTATAGAGACACATATTTCCCTCAGATTACACAGATCCACAAAGAATTCAAAACAAGCCCAATTTTGATAAACTCCCATATCTATTGGGTGAAATACCACAGTGTGCCATCACAGCAGCAAGATTTGTGACCTGTTGCTACAAGAAAAGGACAACCAGTGAAGAACAAACACCACTGTAAATACAACCCATATTTATGTTTATTTATTCACTTTTGTACTTTAACTATTTGCACATTGTTACAACACTGCATATAGTCATAATATGACATTTGAAATGTCTTTATTCTTTTGGAACTTCTGTGAGCGTAATGTTTAATGTACATTTTTATTTATTTCACTTCACTTGCTTTGGCAATGTTAACATATGTTTCCCATGCTAATAAAGCCCTTGAATTGAGAGAGAAAGAAAGACAGCGAGCGAGACGGCGGGCGGTCGAGAGAGAGACGGCGGGGGATGGCGAGCGAGGGGGCGAGCGCCGGCGCGAGAGAGCGAGACGGCGGGGAATGGCGAGCGAGATGGCGGGGGATGGCGAGCGCCGGCACGAGAGCGAGACGGCGGGGGATGGCGAGCGAGGGGGCGAGCGCCGGCGCGAGAGAGAGCGGGCGAGAGAGCGAGAGGAAGGGCGGGCCGTGCGAGAGAGAGGGTGGGCCGGGCGAGAGAGCGGGCGAGAGAGCGGGCGAGAGCGAGAGAGAGGGCGAGCGAGCGAGAAACTCTGAAACAGTATAAACAAACACTGAAACGCAAGAAATTGAATTATACCAACAAGACACTTGATGAAATTGAAAACGCAATTGACCAAAATCAGTTCTGGGACATTTGGAACAATTTAAGCACAACAAAGCCACAAGAATTAGCCATACAAGGTGTAGGAATTTGGAAAACTTATTATGATAATCTATACAAAAACATCCCAAGAAAAGACTTACAACAGAACCAATTAGAAATTAAAGAAAAATTGAACATCCTTGAATCAGTCATTAAAAACACCCAAAATCCATTATATTACCCAATAACCCAACAATAACTAAATGAAAAGCTCAAATCTATTAAATCAAAGAAGGCTTGTGGTCTAGACAACATCAGAAATGAAATGCTGAAAAACAGCACACCTGAGTGGCAAAATGCTGTGCATAAATTGTTCAACGTGGTTTTAACTTCTGGCTGCTTCCCTGATGTCTGGGACCAGGGGCTCATCTCCCCTATCCACAAAAGTGGACAAATCAGACCCCAATAATTACAGGTGAATTTGCGTAAACAGTAACTTGGGAAAGGTTTTCTGTAGCATTTTGAATTCAAGAATTCAAACCTTTCTTCAAGAAAAAAATGTAATAACTAAATGTCAAATTGGCTTTCTCCCTAACCATCGCACTACTGACCATATATACACCTTACACACACTAATTAATAAACACGTCCTCCCAAAAAAAAGAGAGCAAAATCTTTGCTTGCTTTATTGACTTTAAAAAAGCATTTGATTCTATTTGGCACGAAGGGCTATTCTACAAAATTCTCCAAAGTGGGCTTGGTGGTAAGGTGTATGACTTAATAAAATGTATGTACACAGAAAACAAGTGTGCAATAAAAATCAAAAACCAAAGAACAGAATTATTTTCACAATGTCGAGGTGTGAGACAAGGCTGCAGTTTGAGTCCAAATCTTTTCAACATTTATATCAATGAATTAGCAGACATGTTGGACCATTCTCCAGCCCCAGGACTCACACTATTTGACACAAGAGGTGAAATACCTGCTATATGCTGATGACTTGGTACTTCTATCACCAACCAAAGAAGGTCTTCAACAGAACATTAATATTCTAGAGCAATATTTCCAAAATTGGGCCCTTGCAGTAAATTTCCAAAAAACGAAAATCATGATTTCCCCCCCAAAAAACAGATGTCAGAAACACAAATATAAATTCACCCTGAACAACACCATAATTGAACACACTACAAATTACACCTACCTTGGTCTGACCGTATCTGCATCGGGAAACTTTAATATGGCAGTGAATGCACTCAAAGAAAAAGCCCGCAGAGCATTGTTTGCAATAAAAATGAAATTATTCAAAATACACATCCCAATTAGAATTTGGACCAAAATATTTGGCAGTGTAATCCTACCAATAGCTCTTTACGGAAGTGAGGTTTGGGGGCCACTCAATAAACTGGACTTTAAAATGTGGGACAAACATCCAATTGAAGCCTTACATGCAGAATTCTGTCGGAAAATCCTACAAGTCCAGAGAAATACACCAACTAATGCATGTAGGGCAGAATTGGAACGCTTTCCAGTAATAATGAAAATACAGAAAAGATCATAAACATTTTGGCTACATCTAAATTCAAGTCCAAATTCAAGTCTGCAATTTAAAGCACTTCAAACCCAAGAGCTGAGCCCAGAAACGAGCCCTCTCAGTCAGCTAGTGTTGGACCTAACCAACCAAGCTGACACCAGCACTGCTTCAAAAGAAAGAATTCCAATAAATAAAATCATGAACCAATCAAAGGACTCATATATACAACAATGGAAAAACGAAACAAAATCCCAAAGCCGACTAAATTGCTATCTGACCCTAAACAGAGAATATGAATTGGCTGATTATCTCTACTCTGTCAGAGATACGAAGCAGAGACAGATCCTTACCAAGTACAGGCTGAGTGAACACCGATTGGCAATAGAAACCGGCAAACATAAGACATGGCTACCCAAAGAGGAGCGTGTATGTGGTCACTGCACGACAGGGGAGGTAGAAACAGAGATGCACTTTCTCCTTTACTGTGATAAATATTCCTCACCAAGAGATTAATTATTCACAGAAATTATTACATTTATTCCAAATTTTAACTCATTAAACCCAGAGGAAAAACAAAAAATACTCATGGGCGAAGGAGCAATGGCTCCTCTTGCAGCCAAATATGTATTTGCCTGCCATAGCCTGAGGGACACTGAATAATAACATCTGCATAGTAAGCAGTAACTTACTTATTATTACTGTTATTGTTATTACTATTATTATTGTTGTTTATCATTCCAAATAGTAGTGGTATGGGTGGTAATGGTAATGATAGCAGTTTAGTGATGGTGGTGGTGGTAGTAGTGGTAATGATGATGGTAGTTGTAGTAATGATGTAATGGTGAAGATGACCGTTATTTAGTTATAAGTTAGTTAGTTTAATTTTCCATATTTATATATTTTACATTACATTCTACTATTAACTGTTACCATTTTATTGTTATTATTTTTGTATTTAATTTTGTATTATTATTTACTGCCATTTTATATTATTATTTGTTATTGTTTATAATTTTATTACAATGTATATTGTATACATTGTTGCTTTGGCAATATTGACAATGTTTTTCATGCCAATAAAGCAGCTTGAATTTGAGAGAGACGGCGAGAGAGAGAGAGACAGACGGCGAGAGAGAGAGAGACAGACGGCGAGAGAGAGAGAGACAGACGGCGAGAGAGAGAGAGACAGACGGCGAGAGAGAGAGACGGCGAGAGAGACAGACGGCGAGAGAGACAGACGGCGAGAGAGACAGACGGCGAGAGAGACAGACGGCGAGAGAGACAGACGGCGAGAGAGACAGACGGCGAGAGAGACAGACGGCGAGAGAGACAGACGGCGAGAGAGACAGACGGCGAGAGAGAGACGGCGAGAGAGACAGACGGCGAGAGAGAGACGGCGAGAGAGAGACGGCGAGAGAGAGACGGCGAGAGAGAGACGGCGAGAGAGAGACGGCGAGAGAGAAAAAGAAAGACAGACAAGCAGATGGTGCAGGAGTGAGTGAGTTTAATTGAGGAGGATTATATTAAAAGGATGTCGTGGAGTGTTGACAAACTGGATACTCCCAGGGGTTTGGTGGGTATTAGCAGGTCTAATACCACTTTACTACAGGTGTCTCAAGCCCAAAATCCCCTCCACCCCCAGGCCTTGGTAGGAAATGTTGGCTAACGTTTGAGGATGTGACAAAGTCAATGGTGAGACAGAGAGAGAGAGAGTGTGTGTGTGTGTGTGGTGTGGTGTGGTGTGGTGTGTACCAACCTGAGCATAGCGGCGGAGGTTGGCATGGTTCTCCTCGGTGGTAAACACACAATGTTCTGTCACCTTGGCCTTGTCCCCCTCATCAATACGCGTACCACCGGGAGCTGAGACAGACAAAAAGGGAAAGCCACAAGGGTTAAAGGTTAAATCCTGTTTACATGGGCCTTTCCCCATCTCTGGTCTTAACGGCTAGCTTTTACTTGTAATGATTGTGTAAGGTGGTTTTTACCTAGTTTAGTTGAATACACTGATTGTAAGTCGCTCTGTATAAGAGCGTCTGCTAAATCTGACTAAAACATCATGTATGTATAACATGTCTGTCATCTAGTTGTAAAATGGATGGCTCTTGATGCAGAGCCAATGTTCTAATCCGTTCTTGTTTGAGGATACAGTATCTGAGGGCTTAGAGTCCAAACTGCAACCTGTATCTAATGCTTTAACAATCATTGTTGACTTTGAATCCATTTTTAAGGACTGTTGTGGATTAAGAATACAATCAAACTAAACTGTTTTGTGTGCGTCTGAATTCCTGAATGCGTTGCCTTCACGAGTGCATGTGTGTGAAGTGTGAACCAGGAGCTGATCCTCCATGCTAAACTAAAGGCTAATCTGGTTCCCTGAGAGGATGGTTTATTTTGGTGGATTACCAGGTACAGCTGTAGGATCTTAATCTGATCACTCCTTTTTGCTGAGAATTTTTCTACATCGCAGGAAATACAGATGAGCTTTGTGATTAATTTATTGAAAACCCACACTAACAGTTATATTAACAGTGTTCCACTTTTCTTGTAGCCTCTTTTGGCCAGCTAATAGCCTTAGAACCGATCAAGCAACATTACCGATCAAGCAATAAACGGTCAAATCCTGTTGCTGCAGGATTATTTAGCTGTTACGAAATAAGTCAAATTAAGAGCCTACATCTGTATCCCTGGTCTCCCTCTGTGCTGCTCGGTCTCTCCCTGCCAGGGTCTTATTATAGGACTATAGGACCAGGGTAAACCTGTTATCTCTAATGGGGATTGACATGCAGACTGACACAGGCCTGGCAGAGAGTCCTGCGTGTGTTTGCATGCGTGTGCACGTGTGTATGAGCTGGACAGAGACAGACAGCAACTAATTCTACACAGATTAAACATGTCAGGATGTGAATGAGCGTGTGTGAATGTGTGTGTGTAAGAAAGATAGCGTGTATTTGGACATGAATTACATTTCTAAAGCCTAGCATAGAGTACAATTTTCCTTTCCTGCCTTATGTTCTGGGTCTCCCGGGTGGCGCAGTGGTCTAGGGCACTGCATCGCAGTGCTAGCTGCGCCACCAGAGTCTCTGGGTTCGCGCCCAGGCTGGGCTGGGTTCGCGCCCAGGCTCTGTCGCAGCCGGCCGCAACCGGGAGATCCGTGGGGCGACGCACAATTGGCATAGCGTCGTCCGGGTTAGGGAGGGTTTGGCCGGTAGGGATATCCTTGTCTCAGTATGTAAAAAAAATTATTTAAAAAAATGTAATAAAATGTATGCACTCTACTGTAAGTCGCTCTGGATAAGAGCGTCTGCTCTTGGCCGGTAGGGATATCCTTGTCTCAGTATGTAAAAATGTAATAAAATGTATGCACTCTACTGTAAGTCGCTCTGGATAAGAGCGTCTGCTAAATGACTAAAATGTAAATGTAAATGTTCTAACAAACGTTCTCCTTTCTGATCCAGCGATATGGTACCCACTAGGGTTCATGCAGGTGCCTGCCTTCTGCAGTCTACTGAAGAACAGTCTCTCCCGGATGTCTTTGATAATGGGAAATGACCCTGATAATCTGACAAAGCCAGCTGTGATCGGTTTGTAAGTTTGTCCTTGCCTGAATGGACAGCCCGGTTACTGCGATCAGCTGGTTCATGGATGGACACTGGGGGACAGTAACACTGTGCACAGTACTGATACAAAGGACCACGATGTTCCACCACTGAGCTGACACCGTGCAGATAACCATAACACTGTAGCTACCTTAATATAACACCTAGCGACATCATCAAGCGGTGCAGACCTCTTAATGGCTAAGAAGATGGACTGACAGTCCTGGGACCTGGGTTTGAGTCCCGGTTGCGCTGCCTGCTAAATTCACTACACTCCTCCACTCACCGAGCATGCTCCCTGCGATGAGGATGTCGAAGAGGGTGTCGGCATAGCGACGGTAGTCGAGTCGGGAACCGGTAACGTCCAGGAACTTAGCTACAGCATCGAGGTCTCCTCCTGCTTCGTTGAGGCCCAGAACGATTGTGTCTCTGAAAACTGTGGGCTCAAACTTCTCCTTTTCATCTGGGTGGGGAGGGACAAGGCAGAGGAGGACAGTGTTGTACTGTAGGTACACTAATGTCTATCAAACCCTAACACAGATAACATCAGAAAATAAGGCATGGTAAACCATGCATAATATATACCGTATGTCAGGGATCCTCAACTAGATTCAGCTGCGGGCGGATAGTTTAGAGTTTAGAGCTGATGGTCAGGGGACCGGAACATAATTACAGATAATTTGTAGATTGCAAATTGACCGTAAGAAGCCCAAACAGATATAATATTTGACTAAATCATGTCAAACCTTGTTTACATTTGTATACGATCTATTATGCGTGGGAATACTTTGGAACAAATTTCCAAAATTGAAATAACTTGGAGCAGATTTGCTGGTGTTTTTACAGTCTTTTATGTCCAACAATAAAAAAATAAAAATAAAAGTACTTGCTTCATTTATTTTTGCTCAGAAAGCTTGGGGTCCAAATAAAATGGCCCGCGGACCGCCAGTTGGGAAACGCTGCCGTATGCATGTTAGTGAATGATCTCTAGGGCTAAAAGTCAATACATATTGTATAGCTACAGCGGTACATTTGGAAGCATCACAGACAGCTCTTCATTTCCCCAGTCAAGGTGGGATGAAGACAAGGGACACTGCCTTGATGGGACACTAGCTGCTACTTGGCCTGGGGGAGGGTTAGCCTCCCTGATTAATCCTCTGTGTTTTTCACAAAGAACACATTGTCCAAACGATGTCCTCTTCATTAATAGCTCTCTGGGTATCAACACACGGATCAAGAGAATCAACAAGGGGCCTCACAGAGTATGAACAAAATGTTCCTACAACACTACATGTCCTTCTGCTCTGTGAGTAATGTTCATAACGACACCCACTGTACTGGGAGGAAGTTCAGCTATAGCCTGGTCCTAGATCTGTTTGTGATGTCATGTTGCCAAGTTGCCAAGACACCACAAACAGATCTGGGACCAGGCTAGTTCAGCTCTGCCTTGTGTCCTTCCACTGCTGTCAGCGACAGTGACATGCTCCACTTACACCGATGCTGTGACATTCTAGAAACTTCGACATCTTAATGACTGGGAGCCAGTCTGGGGCCAGGCTGGATTACAGTAGGTGTTGTGTAAGAGGGAATGTCAAGCCACAACAGCAATATATTGCTGTAACAGAAATGAAACAGAACCCTAGAAGCGAAGAGTGTTTATAGTCTGTGTTTATGTGTGGAGAAGAAGAGAGAAGACAGGAGAAGAGGAGAGAAGACAGGAGAAGAGGAGAGAAGACAGGAGAAGAAGAGGAACGTAGAGGAGAACCCTGCTATCTCTTTGCTGGTCCCTTACCAAGAAGCAGATCTTAATAGGAGAAATATGAGCTACAATTGTGCATTGACAATTTGGTTGTCGGTGAGACTTTAAAGATAATCAAGACATTTTACACAGTCTCAAAGAGGCAGTTGATTTAAGAAACAGTTTCAATTATCTGGTATTGCAACTTAACACGGTCTGTTGTCTTGCCAACATATTGGTATTGCAATTTATCACCATGCATGTTGTCTTGCCAACATATTGTACGTGGTAAACATTAGGCATTGACATCGCACGTAGACAGCCGTCTGTGGTCGTAACGCAACTCACCCCTTTTCCTGGTCTTGAACCGCTGGCCTGTTAGCACTGGCTTCTGCTGCTTACCGGTATTCATAAAAGTCCTGAGGAAAACAAATACAGAAATCGGAAATGAGCAGACCATATACAACATGGTCAACACACAACACTACCATCCGTTTAATGACAGAATGTCTTGGTTTCTGTCAACATGCCATATTTAACGGTCTGCAAGATCATTTCTAGGCTATATCTTAATAAATATGTTGTACATATGGTAAAATTATTTATACATATGTTAATATGCCCAAAAATGTACTGTGACAGTTTACTAATAGCTAACAAACAAATTAAATAATAGTTAAGTGCTTCATTAAATCTCAAACCAGCAAATCTTCAGGATGTCAGTTGAAAGCTCTATGCTTACCAGCTGTGAGCCCCTCTTAGCAGTGACAGTGAGTTAGAGAAACAATTCACTTAATGCTCTGTGACTGGCTGAAACTTGTCCGGTCTGTCAACCTTGTGCCCTGTACTATACACCTGTCAAAAGTTTGGACACTAAAATGCATTTCAAATTAACAGGGGTGCCTTGTTAAAAGTTAATTTGTGGAATTTATTTTCTTCTTGTGTTTGAGCCAATCAGTTGTGTTGTGACAAGGTAGGGGGGTATACAGAAGATAGCCCTATTTGGTAAAATACCAAGTCTGTCACGATCGTGTGGAAGAGATTCGGACCAAAACGCAGCATGAGGAAAATAAGCCATCTTCTTTTAATTAAATGAACGAAGATGAACATGAAACGAAAACACTATACAAACAAACAAAACAACAAATGATCGTGAAGCTAAATAACGCAAGTGCACAGACAAGCAACAGACGTTAAACAAGACAACTACCCACAAAAGCCTACTGCCTATGGCTACCTTAAATATGGCTCCCAATCAGAGACAAATGAATGACAGCTGTCTCTGATTGAGACCCAATCTAGGCAGCCATAGACATGACTAGACAACCTAACAATACTCTATCCCATACACATACAACACCCATAGACTAACCAAAACACACACAACATACAATGCCCACCCCAACTCACGCCCTGACCAACTAAACATAATCAAAATAACATAAAAATAGGTCAGGAACGTGACATAACCCCCCCCTCAAGGTGATTACTCCGAACGCACCACCAAAAGTCTAGGGGAGGGTCTGGGTGGGCATCTGTCCACGGTGGTGGCTCCGGCTCTGGACGCTGTCCCCACACCATCATAGTCACTCCCCGCTTCCGTATCCCCCCCCCAATGACCACCCTCCAACTAAACCCACCTAACTGAAGGGGCAGCATCGGGATAAGGGGCAACACCGGGATGAGGGACGGCAGCTCCGGGCTGAGGGACGGCAGCTCCGGGCTGAGGGACGGCAGCTCCGGGCTGAGGGACGGCAGCTCCGGGCTGAGGGACGGCAGCTCCGGGCTGGCTGGCGGATCCTGGCTGGCTGGCTGGTCATGGCTGGCTGACGGCTCTGGCTGGTCATGGCTGGCTGACGGCTCTGGCTGGTCATGGCTCGCTGACGGCTCTGGCTGGTCATGGCTCGCTGACGGCTCTGGCTGGTCATGGCTCGCTGACGGCTCTGGCTGGTCATGGCTCGCTGACGGCTCTGGCTGGTCATGGCTCGCTGACGGCTCTGGCTGATCCGGTCTGGCGGAAGGCTCTGGCTGATCCGGTCTGGCGGAAGGCTCTGGCTGATCCGGTCTGGCGGAAGGCTCTGGCTGATCCGGTCTGGCGGAAGGCTCTGGCTGATCCGGTCTGGCGGAAGGCTCTGGCTGATCCGGTCTGGCGGAAGGCTCTGGCTGATCCGGTCTGGCGGAAGGCTCTGGCGGCTCCTGTCTGGCGGACGGCTCTAGCGGCTCCTGTCTGGCGGACGGCTCTAGTAGGCTCATGGCAGGCGGGCGGCTCTGCAGGCTCATGGCAGACGGGCGGCTTTGCAGGCTCATGGCAGACGGACAGTTCAGACGGCGTAGGGCAGACGGGCAGTTCAGACGCCGCTGGGCAGACGGGCAGTTCAGGCGCCGCTGGGCAGACGGGCAGTCCAGGCGCCGCTGGGCAGACGGGCAGTTCAGGCGCCGCTGGGCAGACGGGCAGTTCAGGCGCCGCTGGGCAGACGGGCAGTTCAGGCGCCGCTGGGCAGACGGCAGACTCTGGCCGGCTGAGACGCACTGTAGGCCTGGTGCGTGGTACCGGAACTGGAGGTACCGGGCTAAGGACACGCACCTTCAGGCTAGTGCGGGGAACAACAACAGGGCACACTGGACTCTCGTGGCGCACTCTAGGCCTGGTGCGTGGTACCGGAACTGGAGGTACCGGGCTGAGGGCACGCACCTCAGGGCGAGTGCGGGGAGAAGGAACAGTGCGTACAGGGCTCTGGAGACGCACAGGAGGCTTGGTGCGTGGTGCCAGAACTGGAGGCACTGGGCTGGAGACACGCACCATAGGGAGAGTGCGTGGAGGAGGAACAGGGCTCTGGAGATGCACTGGAAGCCTGGTGCGTGGTGTAGGCACTGGTGGTACTGAGCTGGGGTGGGAAGGTGGCGCCGGATATACCGGACCGTGAAGGAGGACACGTGCTCTTGAGCACCGAGCCTCCCCAACCTTACCAGGTTGAATGGTCCCCGTAGCCCTGCCAGTGCGGCGAGGTGGAATAGCCCGCACTGGGCTATGCAGGCGAACCGGGGACACCACCTGTAAGGCTGGTGCCATGTACGCCGGCCCGAGGAGACGTACTGGAGACCAGATACGTTGGGCCGGCTTCATGGCACTCGGCTCGATGCCCAACCTAGCCCTCCCAGTGCGGCAAGGTGGAATAGCCCGCACTGGGCTAAGCACGCGTACTGGGGACACCGTGCGCTTTACCGCATAACACGGTGTCTGACCAGTACGACGCACTCTCACTCCACGGCAAGCCCGGGGAGTTGGCTCAGGTATCCAACCCGGCTTCGCCACACTCCCCTTTAGCCCCCCCCCCCCCAAGAAATTTTTGGGTGTTACTCACGGGCTTTTCAGGCTTCCGTGCAAGACGCGTCCCCTCATAACTCCAGTTCTTCACTCCGGTAGCCTCTGCTCTCCTCAGTGCCTCCAGCTGTTCCCATGGGAGGCGATCCCTTCCAGCCAGGATCTCCTCCCATGTGTAGCAACCTTTACCGTCCAAAACATCCTCCCATGTCCATGAGTCCTGTTTACTTTGCCGCTGTTGTTGGTTCCGCTCACGCTGCTTGATCCTGTTGTGGTGGGTAGTTCTGTCACGATCGTGTGGAAGAGATTCGGACCAAAACGCAGCATGAGGAAAATAAGCCATCTTCTTTTAATTAAATGAACGAAGATGAACATGAAACGAAAACACTATACAAACAAAACAACAAATGATCGTGAAGCTAAATAACGCAAGTGCACAGACAAGCAACAGACGTTAAACAAGACAACTACCCACAAAAGCCTACTGCCTATGGCTACCTTAAATATGGCTCCCAATCAGAGACAAATGAATGACAGCTGTCTCTGATTGAGACCCAATCTAGGCAGCCATAGACATGACTAGACAACCTAACAATACTCTATCCCATACACATACAACACCCATAGACTAACCAAAACACACACAACATACAATGCCCACCCCAACTCACGCCCTGACCAACTAAACATAATCAAAATAACATAAAAATAGGTCAGGAACGTGACAAAGTCCATATTATGGCAAGAACAGGGCAAATAAGCTAAGAAAAATAACACTCAATCATTACTTTAAGACGTGAAGTTCAGTCAATCCGGTAAATTTCCAGAACTTTTAAAGTTTCTTCAAGTGCAGACGCAAACACCATCAAGCGCTATGAAACTGGCAATCATGAGGACCACCACAGGAAAGAAAGACCCAGAGTTAACTCTGCTGCAGAGGATAAGTTCATTAGAGCTATCAGCTTCAGAAATCGACAAATCTGTCCTTTGGTCTGATGAGTCCAAATGTGAGATTTTTGCTTCCAACCTCCGTGTTTTTGTGAGACGCAGAGTAGGTGAACGGATGATATCCGCATGTGTGGTTCCCACCGTGAAGCATGGAGGAGGTGTGATGGTGCTTTGCTGGTGACACTGTTGGTGATTTATTTAGAATTCATGACCCACTTAACCAGCATGGCTACCACAGCATTCTGCAGCGATACGCCATCCCATCTGGTTTGCGCTTAGTGGGACTATCACTTATTTTCCAACAGGACAATGACCAAAAACACACCTCCAGGCTGTGTAAGGGCTATTTGACCAAGAAGGAGAGTGATGGACTGCTCCATCAGATGACCTGGCCTCCACAATCACCCGACCTCAACCCAATTGACATGGTTTGGGATGAGTTGGACCACAGCGTGAAGGAAAAACAGCCAACAAGTGCTCAGCATATGTGGGAACTCCTTCAAGACCATTGGAAAAGCATTCCTCAAGAATCTGGTTGAGAGAATGCCAAGAGCTGTCATCAAGGCTAATTTTAGTTTAACACCTTTTTGGTTATTACATGATTTCATATAATTTATTTCATAGTTGATGTCTTCACTATTATTCTACAATGTAGAAAATAGTAAAAATAAAGGAAAATCCTTGAATGAGTAGGTGTTCTAAAACTTGACAGGTTGTATGCACACTCACTTGTCCACGTCCACACAGCACAAACTAGTCTCCCTCTCTCTCAATACAAAAAGGACATGTCTGATCACAGGGAGACACATGCACGGTTGGTACAAGCTAACTGCATCTGATCCAATGAGAGAGACTAACAATTGGACGCCGAAGGGTCTTTTGAGTGTCCCTCCTTGGGACAGACAGTGAGACAGGCCAGTACTAGAGGGTCAAAGGGATTAAGGAATCTTATAATCTACTGTACCACACCAAAACATGTTGTCTGGAGGAGATTCCAAAGAGCATACTGTAGTAACCTGGTCCTAGATCCAGATGTTCTTTAGCTAACTTCTGACTATGGTTGACATGCCATTAGGGATGTCCCCTTGGTCAACAGAGTTGTCTGTTCTTTTCGACCAATCGATTAGTCTAAATTTTTAAACTTGTATTTTAACACCATATGTTTGAATAAAATCAACTATATGTAGGCTACTGAGCTTGCCTGATGCTTTAAGCACTGCGATTAAAAATGAAGACAAATTACTAAAGAGGGAGCCAGATATCAATATAGCCTAACCAGAAGAAAAAAACCTGTTCCAACCTCCTCCTCCCGCTGCAGCTGGCCTTCACAGATTCTGCCATTAAGCTCTTGAAGTTGCCGGTATAGGCTACACCAGCGGTCGGCAACCTTTTTCATTTGTAGTGCCAAGTTATCGTACCATTTCTACTGATCTGCGTGCCAGTTATGATACTCATATGCACATTTTCGTGGAACAGTTTCATTGCTTTTGAGACATGAAGACTTATAAATGAAATGTCATGTGGTTAATCAAAATGTCATCTAAATTAAAATGATACAAATCTAGTAACTTCTATTGCCATTACCAATATGTAAAAGTAGCCTACATAAAGCCAACAAATATAAACTCTGCAGGCCACAGGTAGAAAATATCCTGATTCCAAATTCTAAAGGCACTCACATCTGAGCTATCTTTGTTGGAGGTGCATGGTAACAGTTGAATAACATGACTCGCTAGCTGACGTTACGTGTATGATCTTATTATTCGTATCTCAGAGCCATTTACTTTGCTAGTTATAGCCTAATGTTACATAGCTAACCTGGATGGTTAGCTACATGCAGATTCATGCAGGGTAGTAACATCATGAGTTGGGATTATGGTTTAGCTAACGATAACTAACAAACTTTTGTACTTGACAGTGTTCTGTACATGTGACCTTATTTTAACACCACAAAAAAGTAATACTTCCAGGTCAACTGTAATATGAATACCATTGTAAAGTACAATTTCTCCACTTTCCAGCAAAAATCAATGACAGACTTTCATGCTACCTGTCTCTGCATGATTGAAGAGGGCAATGGAGCTCCACCTGGTCTTTTTAAAAATGGCAGAAGGGGAAGCGAAGGCTACTGAGTAATAGTGAAAGGGGAGATATGTTGTGTAGGGAATCCGCTTTTTTCACCCAACTTGTCATCTCAAATTTTAATAAAACACTATAAAGAGTTTATATAATGTGTCTTTACATACTTATTTGAAGGTTTGTGTCAAATTTGACTAGGGTTTTTAGGGCAGCGCTACAGTTATCTTCACAAGTAAACTGCAGCTGTCGCGGATTTTGAGAGTCATGATGGCTGGCAGTGATGACGCAAAACATTTTACAATTGACAAGGGTATTCTCCTTTCCCGTTCTCTTTCTTGTTTTTAATCTGAGAGAGAAGCGCTACCCCTGGCAGACGGATTCTGTACGGCACACATGTGTTACGTTGTGATACATCACAAATTATCGTACAGCGTCAGAGGGGTCCGTTTCTCCCAACTTTTCTCGAATATTATTGTCCATTACCATGTCAATCAACGCTTGAATAGAAACAGTTTACACCCCGGATTTTGATGCCAACACTGTCGCTACAGTCCCATTCGTTTTCGTCACAGCCTTGTTTGAATGCCGCGGTACGCATAATGTGTACCTACCGAACAGTGTTAGCTACCATTAGCTAGCTAGCTACATAGCTTAAAAGACTCCACTATGCAAGTATCCATTTCAATATAATGTCACTGCAACAACTGCTGATAGCCAGATCAAATTTACCAGCTACGTCTATCTACTCCGATTTCAGCTACATTTTCAGATATTACACGTTTCAAATTTTAACAGAAAGTAAATTTCATTTCAAGTTAAAGTGTACTGTTAGCTAGATAACTAACGCTATCTGGCTGGCTTGCTAGCTAACTTTGCATGTATGATATTATTCGTATCTCAGAGCCATTTGCTTTGCTAGTTATAGCCTAATGTTAACTAGCTAACATTGAACTTGGTTGGTTAGCTACCTGCAGATTCATGCAGGGTAGTAGTGTCATGAGTTGGGATTATCGTTCATTGTTTACCTAGCTAGCGACATGTCTTAACAAAATAATCCATTAAACCATTTCAATAGAATGTCACTGCGACAACTGTTGATAGACATGTGGTAAATTCGCTTTGGCTATCTACGCCGATTTCAGAGTACTCTCGTGTGCCAGAGCGCAGAATAACTGACAAAATCTTGACCACTCAACACCCGTTGAATATGGCCGGTGTCAAATGCTGGCAATTTAAAAAAATTGTTGCCAGGAGCACAGTAGCAGTCACCAACGCTCTGGATAACATAAAAACAGCCTAACGAGTTCTGCTAGGGCGAGTAAAATGGTCAGTGAGCCGTTCTCTCATTTGTGTCTGGAAGTAGCTAGCAAGCTAGCCAACCAACATTAGCCGGTTAGCTTGGGTGCTTGACTTTGTTAGGACAGAACGCTCAGATCAACCCTTAAAGAGATGGGTGTGGCTGAAGCTTAAGAGGGTGTGAACGATGCTGAATGGGTGTAGACAAAGGGATCTCCAGTAGGTACCAATACATATAAAGGCCATTTTCTCAAAAGTGAGGTTACAAGTTGATCAACTTTCAAAGCAGAATTTCTTTCCCATTGTTCCTCAAATGCAGTGTATGATATACAATTTGTAGCCCTGAGTCTCTACTTTTATCCAATGTAAAAAAAACAATTTCAAATTTTGCTACATAAGACCGAATCAAGGCGGTCGGTCACATTTGACAAGTCATGCCCCCCTCCGTCCTTGACTTTTTCTACATCTATTTAACACACGTATGTTGTTAGAATTTTGATATGATGAACATAATTTGTATATTAAGCAGTTTAAGAGGACTTTTTTCCCTGGAGTGCAAAAAAAGTGACTTTCAAGTCCTTTTACAAAGTCACTTTTTTATTTTGTTATTTAACTAGGCAAGTCAGTTAAGAACAAAGTCTTATTTACAATGACGGCCTACCGGGGAACTGTGGGTTAACTGCCTTGTTCAGGGGCAAAACGACAGATTTTTACATTGTCAGCTCGGGGATTAAATTTAGCAACCTTTCGGTTACTGGCCCAACGCTCTAACCACTAGGATTTCTATATTGTATCATAAAGAGACAATTATGAGGTTTCCAAAACACTTACTATTTTTCTGACAGCATATAAAATGTATTTATTAGACTTAGAATGTTGCAGTCAAAATGGCTTCTCATTGGCGCAAAAAGGGCGGAAGCAAGGCCCGGCAGCTTAAGTGTTAAGACATTATAAAGGCTCATACATGCTTATTATAATCTATAAAGCATTATTTTAGCTGTAGGTGCAAGTGTTACCAACAAATCATATTTGGTGGTTAGGGTTAGTTAGGTTAGAGTGAGCCTCTTGTCTCCCTATAGCTCTGTGCACACTGTGTACTCTGTACCTCTAAGACCTCTAAAGAGCACCTGACAATACCCACAGTTTTAGTCTTTTTGCCCCCGGAGAGAGCACAGTGAGCTGGGCTAAGCACCAGTAGTCTGCCCTGGGGGATGATGGTAGTGATCCCACAGCAATTATCAGTGTATTAGATGTTGTAAACAGGACTCACCTGATTTTAACCTCCACGTAGACCTCTGCAAGGAGGAGATAGAGTTATGCATCACCTTCGAGGTAAAATTGTGAAAAGGAGAAGAAAATCTGACATTTTCTGTGATGAGACAATCAATCTGAATAATGTTCCTTTTCACAACCAGGTTGTCTGTGAAAAGGCTTATTACACTATTACATTTCTTATTACACAAGAAAATGGGGAAAATCAACCCCCTTTTCACAATATTACTAACTCTTCATTTAGGCACCTAGAGCCAAATCTCAGCATAATGGTTGGTCACGAGAGACTCTTCCTCTGTCAGTGGACTTCTTCTGACTTCCATAGACTCCATGACAGAGAACCAATTTGATGTGGAAGGCTGCACTTGTGTAACATCTCTGACCAGTTTCATAACCACAGCTTTATATGGTCAGTCACAATCAGTATTCTCAACAACAACTCCCCTTATGATTTCACATGTCAAGCCATGTGCATTGTCACATACCAGTGCCATGTTACACAGACCCCTTCCCCCGCCACCAACACACACAAACACACACAAACACAGCAGGCTGCCTGTCACCAACACGCACGGACGCACAAACACAGGCTTTGTAGGTCTGTCCAACTGACATTCAATGCCCAAAATAAATACAATTCCTGGAAGCAGGCAACAGTGGCCAGAGAATGGTGACGGGGAGACTCAACAGCCTCGGTGGAGCTCAGTCTGTCTGATATGAATTACAGAAAGTGTGTGCTCGTACTAGAGGGTGATAACAAAACGCGACTAGTTTCAAGTTTCAAGACTACAGTATAAAAGAACGCACCTCTTTTTGTGTGAGTGAAAGAGACTTCACTTCCATGAATGAATGAATGCCTGCGCCCTATCTGGCCATCGGCTCTCATTATAGTGGACAACAATACAGATGTAGGATCTTAATTTGATCACCTTGTTGCAGGAGAACTTTCCTGCAACGCAGTAAATTTAAAACTTGTAGTGTAAAACGTATAATTTCCACTTTGAAATTTAAAGGCCATGAACAGTCCACATTTCATGAAAAACATGATTTTATGATATTTGGATGAAACCAGATCAAAGTATGATGACCAAAGGATGAAAAATTACTATTGCTTTCACATGGATAAAGTTTGATCATAAAGTTACTGGTCTCCTACCCCATGTCAAACACTTGTATTCAGGAGGCATAATTATTAAGGGGATAGGGTGACATCACCCCAACTCTCATTTTAATACATCAATGGAAACATGATATTATCGTACCTAATTTAAATATGTACAGCCTTGTAACCAATAATGGAGAATGCGTGTTTGCAGAGGGGTGTGATTTATTTAACTAGATCGCTACTCTACTGGTGCAAAAATGTGACTGTAGGGTGTCAGCAATTATAATAGAAAGTTTACACTATTCATCTATGGCAAATATACTGTACTTATGTCTCCACTTTTATCTGTATCAGGTGTTAACAAGTTACTGGCTAGCTAGGACTTCAGGCAGCATGGAACAAAAGGCGCGGAAGGGTCGCTCAAAACTCTGATGCAGTTCTCATGTCAACACATCCGTCAGTGCTGCTTAGAACCGTATCACAAGAGATGTATAAAAAAAAAAAAATTGACATCATTAATGCCTCATTTTCTATGTCCATCACCAAATTTGCTTTAGATGATTTGACTGCAACACTGCATTTACGTTTCTTGACATAAAGCTTTTTGAAAAGCCTTAGTCAAGGCGAGCTCATGAACTGTCTTTTCAAATTTCCTGGTAGTTAGCCTTAAGAAAAAAATGAAATTTTACTACAAAAAAATCGCATTTCTATCCCCAAAAATATTATGGGTGATATTTTAGTCACTCAAAATACTAACGTTCTATATATTTTTAAGACTTGATTTTTCCTTAAGAAACATGTATCAACTACATAAATGTTCATTAATCATAAACCACATAATAATTCACATTTCCCGTTGCTGCAGGATTATTTTGCTGCTGTAGCAAACTGGCTCAAATGAAGATCCTCTCCTATAGCCGCTTTAATGCCCTCCAAAGAGTTCAGCGGCAGCGGGTGCTGAGAGGTCACCTCGATCGTTATTCTTGGATCACTGATAATCTGTGCACGTGCAGACAGAACTGCGTGTTATGACAGACTATCGAATTCCAAATATACCCAAATATGCCAGTCTCGTTCTCCAGTTGGCTATTATGTCTTTGGAGGACTGTGGACACTATCATGTCACAAATAATGTTTATAAAGCGGTTTTAAATGATGCATAGCTAGTGGCTACATTATACAGTAGCCCATGGCGGTTGGCATCTCCAAAACCGGCCAACCCATGCGAGCACCGCGCACCTGTAACACACCGCACCGTGGGCAGAACCAGCTTGGCATTGGCAATTACAGCTATTCACGTCGTTACTTTAGCCAATGTTAATATATATTTGTCAAAAATGTACTTATGTAAATCATTTCTTACGCCAAACAACAAACAATTTAAGAGAACTAGGGCTAAACTTGTCACCAAATCTAGCCAAGCTCATAAAGTTGAACATTTAGGCCTAAATATTACATTTCATAATGTGAAATATTTGAGGGATTTACCTTGCAGTGGATGACTCTACAACAAGTTGAGATGAACAAACGACAAACAAGAACAGTCACTTATCAAAACGCCTTAGAGTGGCCAGACACTTGAAATACAGCCGGATTAAACCAAAGATGTCAGTATAGGGGGAATCCAGACATAATTAAATATACCAAACTATAACATTAATATATAGGATATTTCTCGTCCAAATACATTTATTACAAGCTATTCAAATTGTAAAGAGGAATAAGAACACATTTATGCATTTTAAGTTAGTGAGTGGACAATCTGTCACCTCTTTTCTTCACATAGTGGTGTGGTCCAATGATGGTTTAACTTCCCTTCAATTACATATTATATATTTGGTCAAGTCCATCACCTTTTACTGTCGTCACGCCTGTGCCTGCCAAGTGGTGTAACGATTTAGGGATAAACACACATCCACAGCAAGATATTGTTCGTCAACACTTGTGAATTGAGAAAATATAAATACAATTTTAACAACAGAGAGAATGGCTGCTCCCAAGAAAGGAGATCTTTCAGCAGCTGAGCGAGAAATATTACAGGTTATTGCTGCAGGTAAGTTTCTAATTAATGTTTTTGGCTGACTTTGTAAACACTTTTCTGTTATTTTCCTTTGTTCTGTGCATTTTGTTACAGTACTGTCTTCCGTTGTCACACAAATATTACTTGTTGTATTACTTTTTTATGTTACTTTAAAAAAATACAATTGTTATAGTTTTAATTTCACTCAATGGTCATGCTCCCGTTATGGTCATTCCACTTCACTCCCTCAACATTCTGCCTCCACCCCAATGGACATTTATTTAGTCATCACTGCCACAGTTGTTTTTATGTATATAGTGCTATTTCTATTTACAGTGTTGTTTTTCATGACCATTTTCATTATTTTAGTCCTGCATGTTGGAGCTCGAAGCCTAAGACTTTTACTGTACCCTGCAATCACACCTGCAACCCTGTACATGTGAAAATTAAACACTCTGAATCTTAAAATATGATCAAACAAATTCTCCACAGGCATTAATGCATTATCAGTCGGCTACATTTTTGATGTAATAATGTTATAGTAATAATTCCAATAATTCCAATACTTCCCATACATCACCAACACACATTATGACAAATTAAATCATTTTATATCAAACTGCTGTAGTGCACCTGTTTTTCACATTCACAGTGTCTTGCAGAAACCTCATTGTAGAGTATACCTATGAGGAGATAAAGTGAGATTGCACAGATCATTTATACATATTGTATGATATATTGTTAATAAGAGGTATTGCATGTTTCATTTTATATCTAAAATCTCTATTCTGTGTGAACCAGGCGATGTGCAGGAGGTTGCACGGCTGCTGGGGTCCAAGGACGTCAGAGTCAACTGTCTGGATGAGGTACTGTATGGATGGGGGCTAGGGAGTCTTGTTGTTGAAAACTCTGACAAAGTTACCTGTGTTGTTTGTGTCATTAGTCAATGCTAAGATGAGATTTGTCATTCTCTTCCACAATATATCCGTGTACAAGTTAGCTTACAGCAATTCATACACTAGCCACAATATCCCTGAGATGTTTAGAACAGTAAAACACATAAATGTCACTTAAAAGTCTATTTCACAAAAATCCTCTACGCATGACCACTAATAGTTTTGACATAGTCTGACAAACCTATAGGGCATTAGTGACACAAAGTAAATAGTGATGTTATTGGGATGGTGTAGCCATGGAGACATATATAACATTCTGTGGGTGAAGGCCTGCAGCATATGTTTTCCATTGTTATGTAGACATATGGCTGAGACTCTTGAGTGCAGGACGTAGTACTCCAGCCACTAGATGTAACCCACAGACTACTTCAGACCACGTCTGTGTGTATATTTGTGTATGTGTATATATGTGTGTGTATGTGTGTGTGTGTGGGAGCAGGATGTAAAAAAAAAAGAAAGAAAAGGTGGCACAAGTGTGTCCAGTCTGTCAAAATCAGATGGAGCAGCAGATCTTGACAGTATATGCGCACTCAGTCTCAGCCTGGCCTTATAACTCTATACAGTATAGCTCTGACATAATTGTCACGTTTGAGTATTGTGTGGATAAACATGTAACAGTAAGTTTCTCTTCCTGCCTTACTTCCATAGCACTTTATTTTACAGTGCAAAAAGTACCAGGTATTTACTATGGTAATTAAACAGTCATAACCAATGATTTACTTGTTTGTTTCTTTAGTATTCATTAAAAGAAGCTGTTACAAGTAGGCTACCAGGTGAATACCAGTAGAATCAGTACCCTAAAGGATAGTATGATCCTTTCTGTCTCTCCTCAGTATGGAATGACTCCCCTAATGCACGCAGCATACAAGGGCCAGGCAGACATGTGCAGTCTGCTGCTACAGCACGGGGCAGACGTCAACTGTAATGAACATGATTATGGATACACAGCCCTCATGTTTGCTGGACTCTCAGGTTAGTCCAGGGCAGGCATCCTTTTTCATACAGCATATACTGTAATTTAGCCAATATTTTGATATTGGTAATATTTTATTTGAAGGGTACCTACAAAAGGACTTCACAACACATTCATAATCCATAAATAACTAATTCATAAGCACCATATAATAATTTAATAAACAATTACACTTTGCCATAACTTGCCCTATCCCAGGAAAGACAGACATAACCTCCATGATGCTGGATGCGGGTGCAGAGACAGACCTGGTCAATTCAGTAGGTCGCACGGCTGCTCAGATGGCTGCTTTCGTGGGTAAAGAAGTGATCGCCTTAAACTTCTTTCACACAGGTCTTTTCCTGCAAATACCCAGCTTTTTTGTGACTTTTTCTGAATAGGCTGAATTGAAAACCAAATTAACCACAGCCCTGATATAAGTCCCCTTGTCCC
Organism: Salvelinus alpinus; assembly: GCF_045679555.1. NCBI lineage: Eukaryota > Metazoa > Chordata > Actinopteri > Salmoniformes > Salmonidae > Salvelinus > Salvelinus alpinus. The sequence continues at coordinate 22,806,867 of NC_092111.1, read as the reverse complement.
AAACTTTTGGGTTTATTATGATGATTATGCAAATTAAGATGATGATGATGGTGATGATCATTTTGATGATGATGATTGTCCCACCTCTCAGGCCAGCATGACTGTGTGACAGTGATCAACAACTTCTTCTCTCGAGCGCGGCTGGAGTACTACACTAGACCCCAGGGGCTGGAGCGAGAAGCCAAACTGCCTCCCAAACTGGCTGGACCTCTTCACAAGATCATCATGACCTCCAACCTCAACCCTGTCAAGGTGAAGATGTTATATTCTACATTGAATTCTAAATGGTTCCTATCTAACTTTTTAAAAACAATCCTTTCCTTAAACCTCTGTGCACTGCACACTCTACGAGATTGCTTTTAGTGCAAGTGTTTATGTAAAATAGAGAATAAAATGCATTAAAGAGACCAGAGTCATATGAACTCATGGATAATATTTGTATGTCTCTGCGTGCAGTTGGAAGGAAGTTGAAGATAGTTTCTGAAGCCATTTCTAACTAGCGTTAGCGCAATGACTTGAAGTCTACAGGAGCAGCTAGTAGAAACTACCATCAACTTCCTTCAAACTACCCCAGAGACATACAAATGGTATGTATATGTTAGATCATCTGACTCTGGGGAAGTGGAGTGGCTTGATCGTTTTGTTAAGGCACTTTAGATGGCCAGTATAGTTTCCAGGAACCCAATAGGCTTTGGTTTACTCAGTTTCCAATAGGCTTTGGTTTACTCAGTTTCTCCAGTAGTCTAAGGCTGCTTCCCTGAAATGGCACCATATCCCCTATTTAGTGCACATTGATATCTTTGGCAATTATAAAAGTGGGGATGGGGGCACACTTGATATTAGCATTTTGTTGGGGGTAGGATGGAAGGCTGATTTGTTATGGGCTACCCAGCTGCCACCACCTTCCCCCCCCAAGTCCCCCTATTATTTTGTAATTCAACTATGGCTTGGATAGCCTAGTGTCCTTTTGAATTCCATTCTCTGCATGATCAACCCTCACCCGCTGCAGGCTGCAGTCACACGCCCGTGGTGCCGCTGCCCGCTTTAGATCTGTCTAAATATATCTATCTGTCTGGACGTGAACGCAGGACACCGAGAGAGGTGCCACTGTAACACTCTCAGACCTCTGCTATATTAGCCTGTTGACTAAAGTCATGGTTAATGTTTGAAGTTTTATTAGTCGTATGTACAGGATATACATGGCATACACCGTCCAACGAAATGCTTACTTAAAGTCATGTTACGGTCGGGGCAGTGCACCAATGTACAAGAAAAGTCCGAACTGTTTTGGCTGTCTAACCAACTGCACACACCTTGTGGCTGTCATACGTCGGTTAGATGAGATTGCAACTTAGTTATTACCAAGTGTTTTTCCGAGACAGTTATGAAGTCATAGGAGCTTGTGTTTATTCAGTAGCATTGCAAAGTGACCAGTCAGTACTTAATCTATGGTTTCTGCCACTGTGTCTCTGTGATGGATACTGATTCTTTACATCATAAGACTTCAGTTTGTTGAAACATGGCATTGGAAAGTGTCCTTTTGTTTGATGTGTGGAATCTCTTCTCTAGAACATGAGCTGTGACATTCATATCCCCTATCCCTCATGGCCCCGGTCTCACAGAGTAGCCTTCGCTATGGGAGTTCAGCAGGATACATAGTGTTATAGTGTTACAGTATATAATGAACAGCAAACTAGGAATACTGGGATATGATGGAATGGCGCGTGTGGTGAGGAGCAACCAGGCCCCTCTCTTTCTTCCTTATTTTCAAATTGTGGGGTCATTAGATATTAGCGTTGTACTCTTCTTCTTCCTCTCTCTCTCTTTCTCTCTCTCCCTCTCTATTTCTAACTCTATCTCTCTCTCTTTCTAAATCTCTCTTTCTTTCTAACTCTTTCTCCGTCTCTCTCTTTCTAATATTCTCTCTAACACTTTCCTCCACACCTCCCCCCTTTCTTAGCTGGTGATGCTGGTCAGGGAGAACCCTCTGCTGGTGGACGTGGGAGCATTAGAGAAGTGTTACCATGTCATGGACCTGCTGTGTGAGCAGTGTGTGAAGCAGCAGGATATGAATGAAGTCCTGGCCATGAAGATGCACTACATTAGCTATGTGCTGCAGAAATGCATGGCCTTCCTTCTGGACCGTGATGACAAGCTAGATGTGCTCATCAAGAGGTGTGTGTGTGTGTTGTGTGTGTGTCACTCCCAGTGCATCATCTTGTTTCTCTTGACAGTGGTTGGTGTGATTGATTGATTGCATTGCTGGTATTCTAACCTGTAACTATCCAATACATTTTTATGTTATTGCACAAAATTCCAAGACTAACCATTGGGTACTAATTGTTATGTGTTTCATAGTTTATTTTTAGTGCTGTATATTGCATGAATATTGTATGTAAACTGTATAGACAGTTCTTTACATTGTTTTAATGTGTATATCTCTTCTCTCAGCCTGTTGAAGGGGAGGGATGGAGATGGTTTTCCTCAGTACCAGGAGAAGTTCATTAGAGACTGCATCAGGAAGTTTCCCTACTGTGAAGCCGCACTTCTACAGCAGCTGGTCAGGAGCATCGCACCAGTGGAGATTGTGAGTGAGCTTCCTGTCATTCATTGATTCGAACTTTCCTTTGACTTAGGTCTTATCCAATGTAAAGCTCCTCCTATGGACTCAGTTATGGACTCACTTAATTAGTCCTCTCGGGAAATTAACAAATTGAAGATTGATTGGATTGCGCAAATTTTTTCAAATGTTACATTTACATATTAAAGGGGCAGTGCAGTCCAAAAGGTGATTTACCTGTGTTTTATATACTGTACATTTCCACACTATGAGGTTGGAATAATACTGTGAATTTTTGAAAATTACGATAATACCCTTTTAGTGTAAGAGCTGTTTGAAAAGACCGCCTGAAAGTTCAGCACGTTTTGCATGGGTGGAGTTTTGGCCTGCATGGTGACATCACCAGGTGGCATAAGTTAAAGTTAGCCTTGCAAAGTCACCTGATCCCACAAGCTTCCATTAAAACGCTAAGGTAAAGTAACTGTCCAGTGAAAATCTCACTTTTAAAAGTTCAGATTCTGTTAACTCATACACAAATAATGTTGTTGACTAATCCTGTACTCGTATTTGTGGCCAAAGCATGAATAGGATTTTAAAAAACACTTCAAAAAAATCCACCTCAAACTTGTATCTCAAACAGACCGTCTCAAAATTGATTGAGAATATATCAATGAGCTGGCCAATCAGTGGTCTACTCGCATTAATATTTTTAATGACCGGTATACGCCCACACCATTCCAACACAGAAAAGCTGATTTTTAACATACTTAATTATCATTTTTTGTATGGAAAACTATTTCACTTATATTAAAATTAATTATAGGTCATATTTCATAGAAATCTGGAAACACTGGACAGTTACTTCAATAGACCAACAACAAATAAAGTTTCAAACCTCTCTGCCAATAACAGCTAGTTTGAAGGTTACATACAGTGCCTTCGTAAAGTATTCAGACCCCTTGACTTTTTCCACATTTTGTTAGGTTACAGCCTTATTCTAAAATTGATTAAATAGTTTTTCCCCCTCATCAATCCACACACAATTTTTGCTAATTTATTAAAAATAATAAACTGCAATATCACATTTACATAAGTATTCAGACCCTTTACTCAGTATTTTGTTGAAGCACCTTTGGCAGCGATTACAGCCTCGAGTCTTCTTGGGTATGACGCTACAAGCTTGGCACACCTGTATTTGGGGAGTTTCTCCCAGTCTTCTCTGCAGATCCTCTCAAGCTCTGTCAGGTTGGATGGGGAGTGTTGCTGCACACATATTTTCAGGTCTCTCCAGAGATGTTCGATCAGGTTTAAGTCCGGGCTCTGGTTGTACCACTCAAGGACCTTAAAGAGACGTGTCCCGAAGCCACTCCTGCGTTGTCTTGGCTGTGTGCTTAGGATTGTTGTCCTGTTGGAAGGTCAACCTTTGTCACAGTCTGAGGTCCTGGGAGCTCTGGAGCAGGTTTTCATCAAGGATCTCTCTGTACTTTGCTCCATTCATCTTTGCCTCGATCCTGACTAGTCTCCCAGTCCCTGAGCTGAAAAACATCCCCACAGCATGATGCTGCCACCACTATGCTTCACCGTAGGGATGGTGCCAGGTTTCCTCCAGACGTGACACTTGGCATTCAGGCCAAGGAGTTCAATCTTGGTTTCATCAGACTAGAGAATCTTGTTTCTCGTGGTCTGAGTGCGTTTCCAAATCATGTCCAATCAATTGAATTTACCACAGGGGGACTCCAATCAAGTTGTAGAAACATCTCAAGGATGATCAATGGAAACAGGATGCACCTGAGCTCAATTTCGAGTCTCATAGCAAAGGGTCTGAATACTTATGTATATATGGTATTTCTGTTTTGAAAAATATATACATTTGCAAAAATGTATATATTCGACCGCCGAACGCTGCCCGAACAAGGAGAGGGATCGACTTCGGCGGAAGTCGTGACAGTACCCCCCCTTGACGCAGGGCTCCAGCAGCGCGTCGACACCAACCTCGGGAACGACCCGGAGGACGAAGCGAAGGGCGATCCGGATGGAGACGGTGGAACTCCCGCAGCAACGAAGGGTCCAAAACGTCCTCCATCGGCACCCAGCATCTCTCCTCCGGACCGTACCCCTCCCACTCCACGAGGTACTGAAGGCCCCTCGCCCGACGCCTCGAGTCCAGTATGGCTCGAACAGCATACGCCGGGGCCCCCTCGATGTCCAGAGGGGGCGGAGAAACCTCCCGCATCTCAGACTCCTGGAGTGGACCAGCCACCACCGGCCTGAGGAGAGACACATGGAACTAGGGGTTAATACGGCAATCGGGGGGAAGCTGTAACCTGTAGCAAACCTCGTTCAGTCTCCTCAGGACTTTGAATGGCCCCACAAACCGCAGGCCCAGCATCCGGCAGGGCAGGCGGAGGGGCAGGTTTCGGGTCGAGAGCCAGACCCGGTCCCCCGGTGACTGTGGTGGCGGTCGGTGCTCACCTTCTGACGCCTCACGGCCCATTGCAGGTGCACATTTGCGGCGTCCCAGGTCTCCTCCGAGCGCTTAAACCATTCGTCCACCGCAGGAGCCTCGATCTGGCTCTGATGCCAAGGTGCCAGAACCGGCTGATACCCCAGTACGCACTGGAAGGGAAAGAGGTTAGTGGAGTTAGTGGAGGCCTATATCGAATCTTCCATTCCTCTCAAAAATTTTAGAAAAAGCTGTTGCACAGCAACTCACTGCCTTCCTGAAGACAAACAATGTATACGAGATGCTTCAGTCTAATTTTAGACCCCATCATAGCACTGAGACTGCACTTGTGAAGGTGGTAAATTACCTTTTAATGGCGTCAGACCGAGGCTCTGCATCTGTCCTCGTGCTACTAGACCTTAGTGCTGCCTTTGATACCATCGATCACCACATTCTTTTGGAGAGATTGGAAACCCAAATTGGTCTACACGGACAAGTTCTGGCCTGGTTTAGATCTTATCTGTCGGAAAGATATCAGTTTGTCTCTGTGAATGGTTTGTCCTCTGACAAATCAACTGTACATTTCAGTGTTCCTCAAGGTTCCGTTTTAGGACCACTACTGTTTTCACTATATATTTTACCTCTTGGGGATGTCATTCGAAAACATAATGTTAACTTTCACTGCTATGCGGATGACACACAGCTGTACATTTCAATGAAACATGGTGAAGCCCCAAAATTGCCCTCGCTAGAAGCCTGTGTTTCAGCCATAAGGAAGTGGATGGCTGAAAACATTCTACTTTTAAACTCGGAAAAACAGAGATGCTTGTTCTAGGTCCCAAGAAACAAAGAGATCTTCTGTTAAATCTGACAATTAATCTTGATGGTTGTAAAGTCGTCTCAAATAAAACTGTGAAGGACCTCGGCGTTACTCTGGACCCTGATCTCTCTTTTGACGAACATATCAAGACTCGTTTCAAGGACAGCTTTTTTCCATCTCCGTAACATTGCAAAAATCAGAAATCTTCTGTCCAAAAATGATGCAGAAAAATGAATCCATGCTTTTGTTACTTTTAGGTTAGACTACTGCAATGCTCTACTTTCCGGCTACCCGGATAAAGCACAAAATAAACTTCAGTTAGTGCTAAATACGGCTGCTAGAATCCTGACTAGACCCCCAAAATTTTATCATATTACTCCAGTGCTAGCCTCCCTACACTGGCTTCCTGTTAAGGCAAGGGCTGATTTCAAGGTTTTACTGTTAACCTACAAAGCGTTACATGGGCTTGCTCCTACCTATCTTTCCGAGTTGGTCCTGCCGTACATACCTACACGTACGCTACGGTCACAAGACGCAGGCCTCCTAATTGTCCCTAGAATTTCTAAGCAAACAGCTGGAGGCAGGGCTTTCTCCTATAGATCTCCATTTTTATGGAATGGTCTGCCTACCCATGTGAGAGACGCAGACTCAGTCTCAACCTTTAAGTCTTTATTGAAGACTCATCTCTTCAGTAGGTCCTATGATTGAGTGTAGTCTGGCCCAGGAGTGTGAAGGTGAACGGAAAGGCTCTGGAGCAACGAACCGCCCTTGCTGTCTCTGCCTGGCCGGTTCCCCTCTCTCCACTGGGATTCTCTGCCTCTAACCCTATTACAGGGGCTGAGTCACTGGCTCACTGGTGCTCTTTCATGCCGTCCCTAGGAGGGGTGCGTCACTTGAGTGGGTGGAGTCACTGACGTGATCTTCCTGTCTGGGTTGGCGCCCCCCCTTGGGTTGTGCCGTGGCGGAGATCTTTGTGGGCTATACTCGGCCTTGTCTCAGGATGGTAAGACGGTGGTTGAAGATATCCCTCTAGTGGTGTGGGGGCTGTGCCTTGGCAAAGTGGGTGGGGTTATATCCTTCCTGTTTGGCCCTGTCCGGGGGTATCATCGGATGGGGCCACAGTGTCTCCAGACCCCTCCTGTCTCAGCCTCCAGTATTTATGCTGCATTAGTTTATGTGTCGGGGGGCTAGGGTCAGTTTGTTATATCTGGAGTACTTCTGTCTTATCCGGTGTCCTGTGTGAATTTAAGTATGCTCTCTCTAATTCTCTCTTTCTTTCTCTATCTTGGAGGACCTGAGCCCTAGGACCATGCCTCAGGACGACCTGACATGATGACTCCTTGCTGTCCCCAGTCCACCTGGCCGTGCTGCTGCTCCAGTTTCAATTGTTCTGCCTGCGGCTATGGAACCTGTTCACCGGACGTGCTACCTGTCCCAGACCTGCTGTTTTCAACTCTCTAGAGACCGCAGGAGCGGTAGAGATACTCTTAACGATCGGCTATGAAAAGCCAACTGACATTTACTCCTGAGGTGCTGCACCCTCGACAACTACTGTGATTATTATTATTTGACCATGCTGGTCATTTATGAACATTTGAACATCTTGGCCATGTTCTGTTATAATCTCCACCCGGCACAGCCAGAAGAGGACTGGCCACCCCTCATAGCCTGGTTCCTCTCTAGGTTTCTTCCTAGGTTTTGGCCTTTCTAGGGAGTTTTTCCTAGCCACCGTGCTTCTACACCTGCATTGCTTGCTGTTTGGGGTTTTAGGCTGGGTTTCTGTACAGCACTTTGAGATATCAGCTGATGTACGAAGGGCTATATAAATACATTTGATTTGATTTTGATTTGGAGGAGTGGCGGAGCGAGTTTTGGGCCATCTCTGCCCAGGATATGAACGCCGTCCATTCCCCCGGCCGGTCCTGGCAATAAGCGCAGAAACCTACCCACATCCTGGTTTACTCTCTCCACCTGCCCGTTACTCTCGGGGTGAAAACCTGAGGTAAGGCTGACCGAGACCCCCAGACGTTCCATGAACGCCCTCCAGACCCTTGACGTGAACTGGGGACCTCGATCAGACACTATATCCTCAGGCACCCCGTAGTGCCGGAAGACGTGTGTAAACAGGGCCTCCGCAGTCTGTAGGGCCGTAGGGAGACCGGGCAAAGGAAGGAGACGGCAGAACTTAGAGAACCGATCCACAACGACCAGGATCGTGGTGTTACCCTGTGAGGGAGGAAGATCCGTGAGGAAGACCACCGATAGGTGCGACCATGGCCGTTGTGGAACGGGTAAAGGCTGTAACTTCCCTCTGGGCAGGTGCCTAGGGGCCTTGCACTGGGCGCACACCGAGTAGGAGGAAACTTAAACCCTCATGTCCTTGGCCAAGGTGGACCACCAGTACTTCCCACTAAAACAGCGCACTGTTCGACCGATGCAAGGATGACCAGAGGAGGGTGACGTGTGGGCCCAATAGATCAAACAGTCACGGACAGCAGACGGAACGTACAGATGCCCAGCTGGACACTGGAGGGGAGTGGGCTCTGTACGTAACGCCCGCTCGATGTCCGCGTCCAGCTCCCACACCACCGGTGCCACCAGGCAAGAGGCCGGAAGTATGGGAGTGTGATCTATGGACCGCTCCTCTGTGTCATACATCCAGGACAGTGCGTCTGCCTTAGCGTTCTGGGAACCTGGTCTGTAGGATAGGGTGAAAACAAAACAGGTAAAGACTTCGGCGGAAGTCGTGACAGCTGTAACGTACATTTTTTGGGGAAAAAGTCAAGAGGTCTGAATATTTTCCAAAGGCACTGTATCCCTCCCGTTAGGCTCCTGCAATTAAAAAAAAAATGTTTTATTTATAATTTGTTTAACTAGGCAAGTCAGTTAAGAACAAATTCTTATTTAAAATGACAGCCTAGGAACAGTGGATTATCTGCTTTGTTCAGGGGAAGAACGACAGATTTTTACCTTGTCAGCTCGGGATTCGATCTAGCAACCTTTCGGTTACTGGCCCAACACTCTAACCACTAAGCTACCTGCCGCCCCCAATTAGGTCTCTCACTCAGACCACTCCTAAACAATACTAGCAAAATTATTGCTGAGAAATAGATTTTTGCTAAGAAACTATCATTTTAATTGAAAACAATCACAGTAAGGTACTTAATTGTTACCCAGAAATTATTTGATATTGAGAAAAAAATTGCTGCATTGGACATTTTTAAGGAGTTCATGATCATGCTCAATGAATTCTGATTTGATTGACAATTGATGTTAGTAAAAATTCCTTTCTGTATGGGAATGTTTACTATTCAATGTTCCACTGCTTCTCTTGTCTCCAGGGTAACGACCCGACAGCGTTCTCGGTGCTAACCCAGGCTCTCACGGGTAAGATGGCCTTCATAGACGCTGAGTTCTGTGCTACGTGTGGAGAGAGGGGGGCCGAGAAGCGATGCTCCCTCTGCAAAATGGTACGAAAACCACCTCCGACCACAAGCACAGGGTTTCTCTCAATCATTTCCCTCTTTATTACTTTGGTTACACTTAATGATAACGTCCATGAATACACCATTATTAATGCCTATAAAATGATTAATAAATGCTTCCTATTACTACTACTACTACAGGTGACGTACTGTGGCCTGATGTGTCAGCGTCTCCACTGGTTCACCCATAAGAAGATCTGTAAAGGACTGCAGGAGAAGGATGCCCCGAGGCTGAGGGAGCTCAATGGTAAACTACACATTCCTATCTGTTGAAAACACATACAATATACCTACTACAGTGTACTATAGTGCTCCAGACATGCTTTTTAACCAAGGAATTGTCTTAATCTGGATTCGGGTTAGCCTCTATAGACTACTTTATTACTGTAGCTTGGTACATACTTGTTGGCTTTGTGACGCCCTCTAAGGTCAACTTTAGACGGTTTTACCCCTCTACTCTTTATCCTGGGTCCAGATGAGGAGTGTGACATGGTGAAGGAGACAGCCAGCTTCCTGGCAGAGCTGTGTTTGAAGGCAGAGGAGCGCATGGTGTCATCAGGGTGTCCCGGTCCCTCAGCGCCAGACCAGCTGAACAGCCCCTCCACATCCTCAGAGGGACCACCATCCTGCCACCAGGAATGAGAAGGACTGCTGGTGTTCTTTTCTACCGGGTAGTTAATTGATTCATTGATGAATGTTACTGATTGGCCAGAGTTCAGTGATATTAATAATAACGTTTTATTGAATATTAAACTGAATTGATTCCATTCACCTGATGTCTGAGGTCTGAATCAGTCCTTGGTTAAAGGAGAAGGATAAAAAAAATCAGCAGTACTACTGATTGGCCATGATGTCCAGATTAGAAAGGAGCTAGTGGGGATGAATGCTTTACCCAACAGGCGCTGGACTGGAGTCTAAGGAAGGATTGTTACTATGGAGCCAATGAGGTCTATTTGGCTAGGGGAGGCTGAAGTATACAGCGTGTGCATATGATGTACAGCCTATTGGCTGCATTTATACAGGCAGACCAATTCTGATATTTTGCCAATAACTGGTCTTTTAACAAGTCAGATCAGATCTTTGGCCAATAATTGGGCAAATGATCACAATTGGGCTGCCTGTGTAAATGCAGCCATTGACTTGTATTTGTATTAGCTTTGGTGTTCTTTTCTTGTTTGTATGTTTGAGCAAATTCCTTCTCTTATTTAAAATGTAAGCCTTGAATATTCTTTAATTAATGTCTTGAAATAACAATTTCATGCCTCACTGTAGTAATTTAAAAAATGCACTCTCATGTTGAAATGGGACCACCTTATTGAACAATACATGCCATATTACTATTATTTAGGTATGGCCATGAGTAGAAAACACAATATTAAGGGCTTCTTCATGCTTTATTGTTAAGTTGTGTATTCCTGTTATAATTTGAACATTATATTATCATTATTTTTATGTTCCCTTTGTTGACACGGATGTCTTACCAGTGATGTATCAATACCATTCCATGTCACAGAGTAGAATGATGATCCAATAATGATCTGACTTTAATGCTGGCAAACCCTTTACACCTATGTGGCTTTTGTGTTGGTTGACAGTTTTACATTTTAATTACGTCAATAAAGAGTGCCTTAATAATTCTCCTTCATTGTCCATTGTTGTTATGGGGATATGGCCATATTTTTTTGGACACTAGATGGCAGCTTTTCCCTTTAATACCATCCATGCATTGATGATGATGACTGGTAATATAGCTACTGCACTCTGTTGGCAGTGTTCAAAGGGTACTGAAGCGAGATGGTCTTTTTGCTACAGCGATAGTTCTTTACAATATGCAGTCAGACTTTTTCTCTACAGAGAGTGAGCATGAAACAGAGCTCATTCTAATGACAAATTCTCACAGTGCAGACAGTGACCTTCAATTCTTATTCATGTATCAGCCAGTCATAAAGACAAAAGTCCTTGATAAACAAATACGGCTACATCTTCCAATTACTCCATTGTTTACCTTTTTCGTTGGCGGCCTCCTCTTGGTTGCTATGCACATCTTCCAGACTTTGTCTTTAACACCACCTATGTAATAACACTGTTTCCACATCCCCCCACGCCCTGTTTCTGCATCCACCCCATCCCCACTGTTTTCCCATCCACCACATCCTCCCAGATACCCTAGACCCAACAGATCCACAGATGATGCAATCTCAATTGCACATCACACTGCCCTTTCTCACCTGGACAAAAGGAACACTTATGTGAGAATGCTGTTCATTGACTACAGCTCAGTGTTCAACACCATAGTGCCCACAAAGCTCATCACTAAGCTAAGGACCATGGGACTAAACACCTCCCTCTGCAACTGGATCCTGGACTTTCTGACGGGCCGCCCCCAGGTGGTAAGGGTAAGCAACAACACGTCTGCCACGCTGATCCTCAACACCTTGGGGCCCCTCAGGGGTGTGTACTTAGTCCCCTCATGTACTCCCTGTTCACCCACGACTGCATGGCCAAACAACTCCAACATCATCATTAAGTTTGCTGACGACACAACGGTGGTAGGCCTGATCTCCAACAATGAAGAGACAGCCTATAGGGAGGAGGTCAGAGGCCTGGCAGTGTGGTGCCAGGACACCAACCTCTCCCTCAATGTGAGCAAGACAAAGAAGCTGATTGTGGACTACAGGAAAAGGCGGGCCGAATAGGCCTCCATTAATCGACGGGGCTGTAGTGGAGCGGGTCGAGAGTTTCAAGTTCCTTGGTGTCCACATCAACAGCAAACTATCATGGTCCAAACACACCAAGACAGTCGTGAAGAGGGCACGACAACACCTTTTCTCCCTCAGTAGACTGAAAAGATTTGGCATTGGTCCCCAGATCCTCAAAAGGTTCTACAGCTGCACCATCGAGAGAATCCTGACTGGTTGCATCCCCGCCTGGTATGGCACCTGCTCAGCATCTGACCGTAAGGCGCTACAGGGTAGTGCGTACGGCCCAGTACATCACTGGGGCCGAGCTCCCTGACATCCAGGACCTCTATACCAGGCGGTGTCAGAGGAAGGCCCAAAAAATTGTCACAGGCTCCAGTCACCCAAGTCATAGATTGTTCCCTTTGCTACCACACGGCAAGCGGTACCGAAGGGCCAAGTCTAGGACCAAAAGGCTCCTTAACAGCTTCTACCCCCAAGCCATAAAACTGCTGAACAATTAATCAAATGGGCACCGGACTATTTACATTGACCCACCCATTTGTTTTGTACACTGCTGCTACTCGCTGTTTATTATCTATGCATAGTCACTTCACCCCTATCTATATGTACAAATGACCTCGACTAACCTGTACCCCCGCACATTGACTTGGTACCGGTACCCCCTGTATATAGTCTCGTTATTGTTATTTTATTGTGTTATTTTTTATTCTTTTTTACTTTAGTTTATTTGGTAAATATTTTCTTAACTCTTTCTTGAACTGCACTGTTGGTTAAGGGCTTGTAAGTAAGCAATTCACGGTAAGGTCTACACTTGATGTATTCGGTGCATGTGACAAACAAAATTTGATATGATCCCCGTTGTTTCCCCATCCACCCCACCCCCCCTGTTTCTCCATCCACCCCACCCCCCCTGTTTCTCCATCCACCCCATCCCCCCTGTTTCTCCATCCACCCCAATCATCTTGTTTCACCATCCACCCCATCCACCCTGGTTCTCCATCCACCCCAATCATCCTGTTTCCCCATCCACCCCAATCTTCCTGTTTCTCCATCCACCCCATCCCCCCTGTTTCTCCATCCACCCCAATCATCTTGTTTCACCATCCACCCCATCCACCCTGGTTCTCCATCCACCCCATCCACCCTGGTTCTCCATCCACCCCAATCATCCTGTTTCCCCATCCACCCCAATCTTCCTGTTTCTCCATCCACCCCATCCACCCTGTTTCTCCATCCACCCCATCCCCCAAAGAAAATCTACTTGCTTAACAATATTGAATGAGCATGGACAGTTTTACAGTGGATTCATTTTCACTGCTTTCAAAGGAGGGAACATAGCTGAGGAGACGTTGGGGGAATTCATTGTCAAGGATCCCTGGGAAAGAAGTGAAAGAGAACCCTGGTTCTTAGGGGCACAGAGTTGGCAGGATGAAGGGATATATGGAGGGATGAAGGGATAGATGGAGGGATGAAGGGATAGATGGAGGGATGAAGGGATAGATGGAGGGATGAAGGGATATATGGAGGGATGAAGGGATAGATGGAGGGATGAAGGGATAGATGGAGGGATGAAGGGATATATGGAGGGATGACGGGATAGATGGAGGGATGAAGGGATAGATGGAGGGATGAAGGGATATATGGAGGGATGAAGGGATAGATGGAGGGATGAAGGGATATATGGAGGCATGAAGGGGTAGATGGAGGGATGAAGGGATTGATGGAGGGATGAAGGGATAGATGGAGGGATGAAGGGATAGATGGAGGGATGAAGGAGGAGATCGGAAACCTTTCTATTGTTCTCTAATTTGGGTAATGCATCATACATTGTGTTGGTGAGCTCACCTGAAGCACCTGTCCTGCAAAGTTGGAGACATCACTGGATCCGAGAACACAACATGAGATCTACAGTGTTCACTAGCTCTGGTCCAGGGCATTAGCGAGTTCACTCTAGGATCACTCACTATCGCCCTGGACCAGAGCTAAGTACTCACCTGGTCTGACTGCAGAGTCTCCAGCTGACCTCCTTGCTAAACCAAATCAATCCGTTCACAAATTGAATAAAATATGAACTTGAACTTACAAATCATCATGAAATAGACTATCAAAGGATATGCCTCTGGCATGTGGCACACACAACCTTTTTGGCAAAGTCTTTTATTGTCTACTTATAATTTACATGAATGTATTCATGAATCAATTATTTACACAGTTAACTGGTCAACAAACCAAAATGAAATGTCTATGACAAGCCATTATAAAGGTCGTGTTTTATCCAGTGATAGTGTCCTATCCATAAGGGAAGGCAACATTCATCAAACTATATTGGCAGAAATATATATTACTTGTCTGTGTTGACTGACTGGTAGGTAGGCTCTACATGGGAGGAGTACACACACAAAAAACGCATTACCCTTTGCTTCAGTGGGCGTAGCTATGCGTGAAAACGCCTAGTTGATTCATAAAATGTACGCAATACATGCGCGCTGTGTCGTGCCAAGACAAGGGGCGGGTATATAAGCGACTGAACGACAAGTAACATCATATTCCTCCGTTAGACCGGGGCACATACATTCCATCACTCTCTACCTACCTATCTACCTACCGGTGTCTATCTGCCTACCTATCTACCTACCTACCTACCTACCGGTGTCTATCTACCTACCTACCTACCTACCTACCTACCGGTGTCTCTCTGCCTACCTACCTACCTACCTACCGGTGTCTATCTGCCTACCTACCTACCTACCGGTGTCTATCTGCCTACGGAGAGTTACAGGGATGCTTCTTACCACGAGTGTGTTCCAGCTCGCGCTCTTCTGCCTTCTTATAAGTAACTGTCAAGCTGCCAAGAACAGTGCCACGGAAAGGTTAAACGCTCAGTTGATCAGTACGGTCCAGGATACACCGAGTAGTAATGTATCAATGAATCAAGCACGCAACGGAGGAAGGCGTTTGACCTGCGCTGCGCGGAAAGGTGAATTGCATTTTTATGCGCATATCAAATGTATTGATTCGACGATTCATATAGATTCATTGTACGCACCGATCCTGACAGTTGGAATTATTTAATTCCTTATGTAGGCACATTTTCCATGGACATGAATGGGACTAAATGAAAATGAAATATGAATCATAGACTTGTGTTTGAATGGGAGGATGTTCAAGAATTTGGAATTGTGTTGGACCTCTTGTCAACTCGTGCTGTCATTCAGATGCCCCTGATCATGCCGCAGTTCCTGTCAAAACGAATCTTTATGAGCAGCAAATGGAATAATCCAAAAGTGCAAACTCCAAACTAAATCAAATGCAAGTATTTGTAATGTCATATAGATAATGCCATGCAATATGTATCTGACAGAATGTAACACTCTCTCCGCCCCTCTCAATCACAGAGCAGGGTCAGGCACAGAGCCAGGTGGGCTGCAGAGAGCTGCGTTCCACCAAGTACATCTCAGATGGTCAGTGCACCAGCCTGAACCCGATCAAGGAGCTGGTTTGTGCTGGGGAGTGTCTTCCCTCCCACCTGCTGCCCAACTGGATCGGCTCCGGTCCCGGGTACACCGGGAAGTTCTGGAGCCGCAGGGAGGCCCAGGAGTGGCGCTGCGTCATCGACCGGACCCGGACCCAGCGCATCAACCTGCAGTGTCAGGACGGAAGCTCCAGGACCTATAAGATCACTGTGGTTACCTCCTGCAAGTGTAAACGCTACTCCAGGCAGAACAATGACTCTGGGAATGGGAAGTCAGAGCTGGAGGTCAGGCAGGCCCAGGGCCCCACACTCCAGGGGCCCAAGAGGAGGAAGGGAAAGGAAGGGAAGAATGGACGTTCTGGGCAAGAGGATTGGGCAGAAGAACAGCCTAAAAAATACTGAACTGAGCCCTCTGGTCAGGGGGGCTCTGTACACCTCTGAGGGGTTGGAAGGTCTCTCTGTGCCCCCACTTCAGAAACAACACCAACAGACACTAGTTTTGTTTAGAAGGCACCAATGTGTTTGCTGTTTTTAATGCAGCTATATTGAGAAGGCTATGGAATGATTCATCAGACAGTGCAACTGGTTTGCCAAATATTGACCACTGTGGATGTGTTTGTGAATGTATGCATTTTTGTATGATAGAATGAGACTAGTTCAAATCGCACAAGAACCGCATTTGAGTTCTCTCAACAGATGAATATGTTGTCCAAATCATAATGTTTAGATTAACAGAAAAAGCCAGAGTATGTATATAAATAGTGATTCTATACTCTGGGTTACTTTTTAATGTATGTAAAGGATAGCTATGACAATGTAATATATTTTTGTATGTGGATAGCTGAACTAAATATAAATAAGTTCATGTTTTTATATATTTGCTAGATTCCATGTAATCACTTTCAGGACAAATTGTATCTCAACTTATTTGCCTTGGATAATGAAATAAATAGTGTCTACTATGATTAGATCACTGGTTGAATATAAAAAATGACTTTTCTTTAATAATTAGTATAATATGTTTTTGACTTGTCAATAAATTGTGGTTTAATCATTAGTAATTAAATGCTTTGAGCACAGGAAACAGGAAGTCAGTAACAACAGAAGCATTAGCCAGTAATAAAATGTTATATTGAGTCTAATACAAGCTCTACTCTCTGCAGGAATCCCCTCTCCTCCAAGCTATTGGGCATGTTCCAGTCAGCGGCTACATGTTAACATAAATGGTTGTATCAGATATCCCTTCATTGTATCATCGTGAAAGCTATGTATTTGGTACTTGCGGTGCAAGTACCAAATACAAGCCTTGTATTATTGTGTCAATGACGCAAGCTCCGTTCTGAGATTCACAGACATGATTTCCCAATGCTCTTTCCTCAAAGAGCATTGGGAACGCTTGATATTTGTAGTTTGGGGATGACAGCTCATTTTGGTATTAGGACAGAGTGGTTCTAAACCTGACAGTACCAGAGTAGTACAGAGGGGTGCGTTCCATGAGGGAGAAGCATAGGGAAATCATGTCTGTGAATCTCAGAACGGAGCTTGCGTCATTGACACAATAATACAAGGCTTGTAAAACTTCCTCTCTGTAATTATCCCTGATTACATATTCTCCTCCTGAGTAGCAGTGATGCTGTAAGACCACCTAGCTTTATTTATTACCGTAACTACCACAAACACGCTGTAAGAAACGCCCTTACAAGAAACAGAAAGTGATCCACAGGTCATGGGCCACGTTTCAACTCGTCTTGCAAAGTCAATCGTCAATCTGCAATCATCTCTCTCTCTCTCTCTCTCTCTCTCTCTCTCTCTCTCTCTCTCTCTCTCTCTCTCTCTCTCTCTCTCTCTCTCTCTCTCTCTCTCTCTCTCTCTCTCTCTCTCTCTCTCATATACTTTCTTGACATGGAAAGTAAAACACGTTTATTGTCAAAGTAAACATATAACAACCATGGTCAAAGACAGGAATATACTAGACTGTTAGTAATAATAGGCAATTATGAATAATCACACTGTATTTTTCTCTAGCTGTCCCTCAGGTTTTGTCAGGAGGCCGCAAATGTGGCTGCCAAAACACAGCATTTTGTTTCTTCACCAAGTATGTATTTAAGATTATCTTTATAATTTAGCTTTTCAAATTCTTTGTATTGTTTTATAATTTAGGGAAGAATGTATTTCTTATGTCAGAATATCTGTCACAACTTGACAGAAAATGCAGCTCTGTCTATAACTCCTCCTGAGGGCAGAATGAGTCTGTACATACAGTAGTTAGTATCAGTCAAAGTAGTCAGATAGCCTGTCACCATGTACTGTCTGTCACCATGTACTGTCTGTTAAGAGCCAAATAGCATTGAAGTTTACTTCGATTTTTTGTTGTGTCTTTCCAATAGGTGATATATTTAAATTTTTGCTTTGTGAAAATTTGGTTGGGCCATATTTTCTGAGTGCTGTCCTGAGGCTTTGTTGGGTTTGTAGTGGTTAGTGAATTGAGCCCCAGGACCAGCTGTCTGAGGGGCTTTGTAATGGTAGGAGTGTTTTTAAATTATTATAAAACTTGGTGGCTCTTTTTTGGATATTAATCATGTATGTCTAATTTGATAGATCTTTTAATGGCATAGAAAGCCCTCCTTGCTTTGTCTTTCAGTTCATTCACGGCCAGGTTGGAGTTCCCTGTGGAGCTTATTTTTTTGTCCCAAATATGTGTAAATATTCTGTATCAGTGGAGCCCAATAAAAATGTATCTCGGTTTCACTGACATCGAGATCTTTTCTGGAATAAAGTTAGTTTTTTATTTTATTGATTGGCAGGGCCCAGGTCTAACAGAACTGTTGCAGATGATGTCATTGTTGCTGTAGCCCCTCTTTTTTTTGTTGGACAGCAGTACCAGGTCGTCTGCATACAGGAGGTATTGTATTTCTGTGTTGTTAATAGTGAGCAAGATGTTGATTGTTCTAGTGTTTTTGAAAATCCATTCATGTATATATTAAATAGACTTGAGCTCACATTGTTCCCCTGTTTCACTCCACGGCCTTGGGAAAATAAATGTGTATGTTTATTTCCAATTTTGACTGCACATTTGTATTTGTATACATTCATTTAATGACATCATATGGTTTTCCATCCCCACCACTTTCAATAAATTTGAGAAAAATGCCTTCATGTCAAATTGAATCAAAGGCATTTTGGAAATCCAAAAAGCAGGATTTTGTTTTAGTTTTGATTAAAAAAGGTTTTATCAATTAGGGTGTGTAGGGTATAAATGTGGTCTGATGTTTGATCATTTGGTAGGAATCCAATTTGACTTTTGTTCAGGACATCAAGGCGGTGACCCGTTCCTGTAGGTTCATGCTCTACAACATTCGCAGAGTACGACCCTGCCTCACGCAGGAAGCGGCGCAGGTCCTAATCCAGGCACTTGTCATCTCCCGTCTGGATTACTGCAACTCGCTGTTGGCTGGGCTCCCTGCCTGTGCCATTAAACCCCTACAACTCATCCAGAACGCCGCAGCCCGTCTGGTGTTCAACTTTCCCAAGTTCTCTCACGTCACCCCGCTCCTCCGCTCTCTCCACTGGCTTCCAGTTGAAGCTCGCATCCGCTACAAGACCATGGTGCTTGCCTACGGAGCTGTGAGGGGAACGGCACCTCCGTACCTTCAGGCTCTGATCAGGCCCTACACCCAAACAAGGGCACTGCGTTCATCCACCTCTGGCCTGCTCGCCTCCCTACCTCTGAGGAAGTACAGTTCCCGCTCAGCCCAGTCAAAACTGTTCGCTGCTCTGGCACCCCAATGGTGGAACAAACTCCCTCACGACGCCAGGTCAGCGGAGTCAATCACCACCTTCCGGAGACACCTGAAACCCCACCTCTTTAAGGAATACCTAGGATAGGATAAAGTAATCCTTCTAACCCCCCCCCCCCCCCTTAAAAGAGTTAGATGTACTATTGTAAAGTGGTTGTTCCACTGGATATCATAAGGTGAATGCACCAATTTGTAAGTCGCTCTGGATAAGAGCGTCTGCTAAATGACTTAAATGTAAATGTAATGTAAATGACATTGTGTTCACTGAGAATGTGCAGTTCATGATGGAGCAGAATATTTCCCCACGTTGGTGTTGACACAATGCCGTGGTAATTGTTTGGGTCAAATTTGACTCCATTTAAAAAAATAATCTTATTATAGTCCTTGGTTCCAGATGTCAGGGAAATAGCGTACACTCAAAACTTAGTTAATTAGTTTGAATATGGCAGTGCAAAATTTGTGGTCTGTGTATTTTATAATTTCATTCAATATTCCGTCAGTACCACAGGCCTTTCTGAGTTGCAGGGCTTATAGTTTTTACAATAGTTTTTTTTCTGTTTTGGGGAATCCAAAGGGTTCTGGTTGTCTTTATTGGCTAATTCAAGAATTTGCAGTTTTTCATATATTTATATTTGTTCCAAATTCATCTTAATATTTCTATATACACCAGTTCTTTAAAGTTAGTGTTATATAGGTCACCTTTTAGGATTGCCAATTCTTCTCTGTGGGGTTTGTTTAGGGAGTTCCAATTTTCCCAGAAGTTGTTTGAATCAATGGATTCCTCAATGTCATTAAGTTGGTGTCTGATGTGTTGTCCATTCTTTGTTCCTAGAGTCTGTTTGGATTCTTTTAGGGTTGCCCAATCCTGGTCGTCTGGTTTTCTATGTTTTTGGTTGGATAGATTCCTACGTTTTTTTTGTTATAGATTTGCAATCATAATCAAACCATTTGTCTTTAAAAAAATGCTTTTAGGTGTCTTTTTAAATTAGATAAGGATGCCTATTTGTTTTAAAAAAGTTTATGTTTTGTACAGCCAAATTTACACCGTCATTATTTTAATGATATGTGTGGGCCAGAAAGTTGTCTAGGAGGGATGACATTTTTTGATTGCCAATTGCTTTCTGGTACTTTTCCATACTATTCTTAGTCTATCTATAGGACTGATTGGTCTTGTGTAATTTACTGGGATCTTCTCCCTTTTTAGATATGCTGTAATTTTTCTATGGTCTGATAATGGTGTTAGTGGGCTGACTGTGAGTGCTCTGAAAGACATTGGATCTAAGTCTGTGATGACATCATCTACAGTACTACTGCCAAGAGGTGAGTTGTATGTATGCATACCTCCCAAAAGAGTCTCCTTGTAGCATTCCATTGACTACATACAGACCCAGCGTTCGATAGAGCTGCAGTAATTGGTTCCCGTTTCTGTTGTTGTTTTGATCAAAGTTCTTCCTGTGGGGATATGAGGGCAGAGGAATGCTGAGGTTTGTAGTTATGTGTTTGTCTCCCTGTGTGCTAATGGTATCTGGTTCTTCTCCAGTCCTAGCATTAAGATCACCACAGATCAGAACATTTCCCTGGGCCTGGAAATTATTGATCTCCCCTTCTAGAATGGATAAGCTCTCTTCCTTGTAGTAAGTGAATTCTGATGTGAGGATATACACTGAGTACACAAACATTAAGAACACATGCTTTTTCCATGACAGACTGACCAGGTAAATCCAGGTGAAAGCTATGATCCCTTATTTGTTAGATCCACTTCAATCATTGTAGATGAAGGGGAGGAGACAGGTTAAGGAAGGATTGTTAAGCCGATTTCAAGGTTTTACTGCTAACCTACAAAGCGTTACATGGGCTTGCTCCTACCTATCTTTCCGATTTGGTCCTGCCGTACATACCTACACGTATGCTACGGTCACAAGACGCAGGCCTCCTAATTGTCCCTAGAATTTCTAAGCAAACAGCTGGAGGCAGGGCTTTCTCCTATAGTGCTCCATTTTTATGGAATGGTCTGCCTACCCATGTGAGAGACGCAGACTCGGTCTCAACCTTTAAGTCTTTATTGAAGACTCATCTCTTCAGTAGGTCCTATTATTGAGTGTAGTCTGGCCCAGGAGTGTGAAGGTGAACGGAAAGGCTCTGGAGCAACGAAGCCTTGCTGTCTCTGCCTGGCGGGTTCCCCTCTCTCCACTGGGATTCTCTGCCTCTAACCCTATTACAGGGACTGAGTCACTGGCTTACTGGTGCTCTTTCATGCCGTCCCTAGGAGGGGTGCGTCCCTAGGAGGGGTGCGTCACTTGAGTGGGTTGAGTCACTGACGTGGTCTTCCTGTCTGGGTTGGCGCCCCCCCCCCTTGGGTTGTGCCGTGGCGGAGATCTTTGTGGGCTATACTTGGCCTTGTCTCAGGATGGTAAGTTGGTGGTTGAAGTTATCCCTCTAGTAGTGTGGGGGCTGTGCTTTGGCAAAGTGGGTGGGGTTATATCCTTCCTGTTTGGCAGTGTCCGGGGGTATCATCGGATGGGGCCACAATGTCTCCTGACCCCTCCTGTCTCAGCCTCCAGTATTTATGCTGCAGTAGTTTATGTGTTGTTATATCTGGAGTACTTCTCCTGTCTTATCCGGTGTCCTGTGTGAATTTAAGTGTGCTCTCTCTAATTCTCTCTCTCTCTCTCTCTCTCTCTCTCTCTCTCTCTCTCTCTCTCTCTCGGGGGACCTGAGCCCTTGGACCATGCCTCAGGACTACCTGGCATGATGACTCCTTGCTGTCCCCAGTCCACCTGGCCGTGCTGCTGCTCCAGTTTCAACTGTTCTGCCTGCGGCTATGGAACCCTGACCTGTTCACCGGACGTGCTACCTGTCCCAGACCTGCTGTTTTCAACTCTCTAGAGAGCAGGAGCAGTAGAGATACTCTTAATGATCGGCTATGAAAAGCCAACTGACATTTACTCCTGAGGTGCTGACTTGCTGCACCCTCCACAACTACTGTGATTATTATTATTTGACCATGCTGGTCATTTATGAACATTTGAACATCTTGGCCATCTTGGTTATAATCTCCACCCGGCACAGCCAGAAGAGGACTGGCCACCCCTCATAGCCTGGTTCCTCTCTAGGTTTCTTCCTAGGTTTTGGCCTTTCTAGGGAGTTTTTCCTAGCCACCGTGCTTCTATACCTGCATTGCTTGCTGTTTGGGGTTTTAGGCTGGGTTTCTGTACAGCACTTTGAGATATCAGCTGATGTAAGAAGGGCTATATAAATACATTTGATTTGATTTGATTTGAGACAGTTTAGACATGGATTACGTATGTGTGCCATTCAGAGAGTGAATGGGAAAAGACAAAAGATTGAATGCCTTTGAACGGGGTATGGCAGCAGGTGCAAGGCACACTGGTTTGTGTCAAGAACTGCAACGCTGCTGGGTTTTTCACACTCAACAGTTTCCTGTGCGTATCAGGAATGGTCCACCACCCAAAGGACTCCTGTTTTGATTAGTTCTATGTAATGTGTTAGCTGTGTTCTGAACCAAATCAGCATTCCCCCTGAATCCCTCCCCTGGGTGACTCCTCTCAATTTGGTGGATGGGACCACCATCTCCCTGTACCCTAGTGGACAGACAGTAAACCTCTCTCTCTCTCTTTCTCTTTCTCTCTCCCTGTCTTTCTCTCATCTTGAAGCATGCAATTTTTTACTTATTCCCTGTCATCACATCCTAGCCTACCAGTGTTTCAATCTCCGCACTGCTGGCCCCACCTCCTCTCTCTCTCTCTCTGTTTAACCATTGCTCTCTGTAGGACCATGAATTATCCCACAATCTCATAATTACATGCTTATGGAAGCACTTTTGAGGCTCAGCCTTGTAATCTTGTAATACTTGACTTGGACAGAATTCCACATCCTGTCGTAGCCTGATGTCTCACACTGAACTGCATTAAATGCTTTCCCAGGAAATGTGACTCACCTTTCTACAGTCCACCTGCAGAACCTATACCTGACGAACCAGGGTCATTTTCATTAGGTACCGGAAATAACAGGGACTAAATCAGGGAGGGACTACTTGGACTTTTTCCATTTCAAAACATATATATTATTTTTCTACGGTGTGCCCTACTGAACTCAACCAGGGGGTTGATATGATGTGAGGGGGTAGGTGGTGAACTTCTCACCACAGCCGGGGTGCTGGGCAGGTGGGCGTCGGAACTGAACTGAGCTAGATCCATCTTGGTCCATGTGGTAACGATCCACTATAATAAGGCCCAATTCATCATGAGAAGAGAAATTCTGCTATTACCAGGCTGGCTGCCAAACCAGAGTCTCTCTCAGAGCCAGTGCCACTACAGGGCTAATCCTCCCCATCACCAGTAGAACACATGGGAATACATGGCCTAGCAGCACTCATGATCTGACACGGATCTGACACTAATCTGACACTGATGGGGAAAATGATCAGCCACAGCAAGCAGCCACACTCCATCGATCCATCTCATCACCATCGATCCATCTCATCTCCATCGATTCATCTCATCACAACCAAACATTCCATCCATTTTGCACAGCATAGCACATATCGGCACTAGTCTAAATAGAATGACAATGTCTGCTCCTGAAATGCTATATTCCCAGTATACTACAGTTGAAGTCGGAAGTTTACATACACCTTAGCCAAATACATTTAAAATCAGTTTTTCAAAATTCCTGACATTTAATACTAGTAAAAATTCCCTGTCTTAGGTCAGTTAGGATCACCACTTTATTTTAAGAATGTTAAAATGTCAGAATAATAGTAGAGAGACATTTTTATTTCAGCTTTCATTTCTTTCATCACATTCCCAGTGGGTCAGAAGTTTACATACACTCAATTAGTATTTGGTAGCATTGCCTTTAAATTGTTTACCTTGGGTCAAACGTTTGGGTAGCATTCCACAAGCTTCCCACAATAAGTTGTGTGAGTTTTGGCCCATTCCTCCTGACAGAGTTGGTGTAACTGAGTCAGGTTTGTAGGCCTCCTTGCTCGCACACACTTTTTCAGTTCTGCCCACAAATTTCTTACAGGATTGAGGTCAGGGCTTTGTGATGGCCACTCCAATACCTTGACTTTTTTGTCCTTAAGCCATAACTTTGGAAGTATGCTTGGGGTCATTGTCCAATTGGAAGACCCATTTGCGACCAAGCTTTAACTTCCTGACTGATGTCTTGAGATGTTGCTTTAATATATCCACATAATTTTCCTACCTCATGATGCCATCTATTTTGTGAAGTGCACCAGTCCCTCCTGCAGCAAAGCACCCCCATAACATGATGCTGCCACCCCCGTGATTCATGGTTGGGATGGTGTTCTTCGGCTTGCAAGCATCCCCCTTTTTCCTCCAAACATAACGATGGCCATTATGGCCAAAGAGTTATATTTCTGTTTCATCAGACCAGAGGACAATTCTCCAAAAAAGTACAATCTTTGTCCCCATGTGCAGTTGCAAACCGTAGTCTGGCTTTTTAATGATAGTTTTGGAGCATCTTCACAAGGTCCTTTGCTGTTGTTCTGGGATTGATTTGCACTTCCCGCACCAAAGTACGTTCATCTCTAGAAGACAGAACGCGCCTCCTTCCTGAGCGGTATGACGGCTGCGTGGTCCCATGGTGTTTACACTTGCATACTATTGTTTGTACAGATGAACGTGGTACCTTCAGGCGTTTGGAAATTGCTCCCAAGGATGAACCAGACTTGTGGAGGTATACAATTGTTTTTCTGAGGTCTTGGCTGATTTCTTTTGATTTTCCCATGATGTCAAGCAAAGAAGTACTGAGTTTGAAGGTAGGCCTTGAAATACATCCACAGGTACACCTCCAATTGACTCAAATTATGTCAATTAGCCAATCAGAAGCTTCTAAAGCCATGACATAATTTTCTGGAATTTTCCATGCTGTTTAAAGGCACAGTCAACTTAGTGTATGTAAACTTCTGATCCACTGGAATTGTGATACAGTGAATTATAAGTGAAATAATCTGTCTGTAAACAATTGTTGGAAAAATGACTTGTGTCATGCACAAAGTAGATGTACTAACCGACTTGCCAAAACAATAGTTTGTTAACAAGAAATGTGTGGAGTGGTTGAAAATAAAGTTTTAATGACTCCAACCTAAGTGTATGTAAACTTCCGACTTCAACTGTATGTCTGCTTCCAGAACAGCACCCCTGTTTATAGTAGCTAGTGCGTAACATTTGGCCAGAGCCTTGTAGATGCACGGTGAGCCGGGCGGTCTCCGTGTGTGTTCTGATTCTGAACCAATAGCCAGGGTGTCAGGAGACGGCTGCCTAATTCTCAGAGAGAGGAGTTTAATCTCTGCGATGCACACACACACACACCTGGTTCTCATTCCTGCAGGATGTTACATCCAGACCTTACAGAATTTGTCAAGCTAGACAAAGACAGTCTGTGCTTGGTAGACTACGACAGGCCCAGTGGAGGTCCCAGGATTTCCGTTTCTAATTGATTAAATTATACAACAAAAATGTCAGTTTGTTTCTGCTGGAGAGTACATTGGTGGAATCCACAGTGGCAGTTGAGCTCATATGTAAATTGAGGAGAAAAGCCAGTGTCCGTATCGACTTGAAGCCAGAGCTTAGAAGTGCAAATGCTGCTTTTATACATTTTATTCTATGTTTTACATTATATGAAACGTAACGTTAACTTTCACTGCTATGCGGATGATACACAGCTGTACATTTCGATGAAACATGGTGAAGCCCCAAATTGCCCTCCCTGGAAGCCTGTGTTTCAGACATAAGGAAGTGGATGGCGGCAAATGTTTTACTTTTAAACTCGGACAAAACAGAGATGCTAGTTCTAGGTCCCAAGAAACAAAGAGATCTTCTGTAGGATCTGACAATTAATCTTGATGGTTGTACAGTCGTCTCAAATAAAACTGTGGACCTCGGCGTTACTCTGGACCCTGATCTCTCTTTTGACGAACATATCAAGACTATTTCAAGGACAGCTTTTTTCCATCTACGTAACATTGCAAAAATCTGAAACTTTCTGTCCAAAAAATTATGCGGAAAAGTTAATCCAGGCATTTGTCACTTCTAGATTAGACTACTGCAATGCTCTACTTTCCGGCTACCCGGACAAAGCACTAAACAAACTTCCGTTAGTGCTAAACACGGCTGCTAGAATCTTGACTAGAACCAAAAAATGTGATCCTTATTGCTCCATGGCTAGCCTCTCTACACTGGCATCCTGTTAAGGCTAGGGCTGATTTCAAGATTTTACTACTAACCTACAAAGCATTACATGGCCTTGCTCCTACCTATCCCCCACGATTTGGTCCTGCCGTACATACCTACACGTATGCTACGGTCACAAGACGCAGGCCTCCTTACTGTCCCTTGAATTTCTAAGCAAACATCTGAAGGCAGGGCTTTCTCCTATAGAGCTCCATTTTTATGGAATGGTCTGCCTATCCATATGAGAGACGCAGGCTCGGTCTCAACTTTTAAGTCATTATTGAAGACTCATCTCTTCAGTAGGTCCTATGATTGAGTGTAGTCTGACCCAGGGGTGTGAAGGTGAACGAAAAGACACTGGAGCGACGAACCGCCCTTGCTTTCTCTGCCTGGCTGGTTCCCCTCTCTCCACTGGGATTCTCTGCTTCTAACCCTATTACAGGGGCTGAGTCACTGGCGTACTGGTGCTCTTCCATGCCGTCCCTAGGAGGGGTGCGTCACTTGAGATCACTGACGATCTTCTGTCTGGGTTGGGAGATCCTTGTGGGCTATACTCAGCCTTGTCTCAGGGTAGTAAGTTGATGGTTTGAAGATATCCCTCTAGCGGTGTGTGGGCTGTGCTTTGGCAAAGTGGGTGGGGTTATATCCTGCCTGGTTGGCCCTGTCCGGGGGTATTGTTGGACGTGACCACAGTGTCTCCCGACCCCTCCTGTCTCAACCTCCATTATTTATGCTGCAATAGTTTATGTGTTGGGGGCTAGAGTCAGTCTGTTATATCTGGAGTATTTCTCCTGTCTTATCCGGTGTCCTGTGTGAATTTAAGTATGCTCCCTCTAATTCTCTCTCTCTCCCTCTCGCTCCCCTCCCAGAGGACCTGAGCCCTGGGACCATGCCTAAGGACTACCTGGCCTGATGACTCCTTGCTGTCCCCAGTCCACGTGGTCGTGCTGCTGCTCCAGTTTCAACTGTTCTGCCTGCGGCTATGGAACCCTGACCTGTTCTCCGGATGTGCTACCTTGTCCCGGACCTGCTGTTTTTCGACTCTCTCTCTACCGCACCTGCTGTCTCTAACTATGAATGTTCGGCTATGAAAAACCAACTGACATTTACTCCTGAGGACCTGACCTGTTGCACCCTCTACAACCACTGTGATTATTATTATTTGACCCTGCTGGTCATCTATGAACGTTTGAACATCTTGGCCATGTCCTGTTATAATCTCCATCCGGCACAGCCAGAAGAGGACTGGCCACCCCTCAGAGCCTGGTTCCTCTATAGGTTTCTTCCTAGGTTTTTTCCTAGGTTCCTGCCTTTCTTGGGAGTTTTTCCTAGCCACCATGCTTCTACATCTGCATTGCTTGCTGTTTGGGGTTTTAGGCTGGTTTTCTGTATAGCACTTTGTGACACTGGCTGATGTAAAAAGGGCTTTATAAATACATTTGATTGACTGATAAGTGGTTTATCCATGCTCTGATATCTGGTTTTATCCCATGCTCTCCACTTCCATACCTGCCCACTCTCTTTCTCCTCTTCTCCCTCTATCTCTCAGGTTTCATATGGATTATGAAAGACATCTTTTCTCTCATCTGTCTGACATTATTGCCTTTGGCCTGATCACCAGGACAATTTATACAATTGAACCCTTTGAGCATCTGAGTTTAAGTCCAACCCCTAACACTGGGATTATCCAAAATACACCTAAACATTTCATCAAGTGACATCTCACTCTATAATCAATACTAATCAATGGTCAGTACATAACACATTTGAATATCTCTGGAAAAAATATCACATAAACATATGTTAGGAAAATACAGATCAACATAAAACATTCAAATGAATGAGCGGTGAGCGCTAGCACCTGCTTGATATCTAATACGCACATGACAGGAGCACACCCTCCAAACAAAGAAAGTCTATTTATTGACAAGGCAGTCATGTGACCGCACTAATAATGGAACTACATGTCCTCAAAGATGGAAGGCAGGTGGGAGGAGGCGAGATCAAGTGGAACTATACTAGCCAATGAGAGGGCAGAAAGCATGTGAAGATTTAATTTTAAAATGTTAAAATTTAACCTCTATTTTAACAGGAAAGATATATTGAGATCTAGGTCTCTTTTCCAAATGTGCCCTGTATAATACAATATAAAATACACTTTAACACAAATATATATTTTCACACCACAGGAGGTTGGTGATGCCTTAATTGGGGAGGATGGACTCGTGGTAATGGCTGGAGTGAAATGAGTGGAATGGCATCAAATACATTAGCCATTCCATTCCCCCTGTTCCAGACATTTATATGAGCTGTCCTCCCCTTTGCAGCCTCCATTGCTACACACACATTAGAATACAAAAACAATTTCATGGTAAGCACAAATAAAACATCACGACTCACCCAGAGAAACAGTTACATTCCTCCACAAATAAATCCCCAATCAACACTTTAAATTGCCTAAACAGCACCAGAACATCAAGATGAAATGTATTTAGAATTTTGTTCTAGCAATACGTTGCATTAAAACTAAAAGCAGGTTTACCTAGCTCGGTGGAGACCCTAGAAACCTCAAGAGTTAACCACTCCTGTGAACAGATTAGAAAACTCAACTGTCTATACTTCAACAGCAAAGTTAGATAAGACAGAATTTTCATGAAGTAGGGCCTTGTAGGGCCTTGTAAAAAACGGAGTTATGTAGAGATCTACGGGTCTTTAGCGAAGTCCAGCCAACATTTTGATACAGGATACAGTGATGAGGATCAAAACTGTCACCTGTAACAAAACAAAGGGCATTATGGTAGATGGCATCTAAAGGTTTAAGGGTAGTTGCAGCTGCACTTTGATAAATAATATCACCATAATCAAGAACAGATAAAAGATTGAATAATCTGCTTCCTACTGCTTAGAGAAAGGCACAATCTGTTTCTGTAGAAAAAGCCAACTTTAAATCTTATCTTCTTAACCAGCTCATCTGTTTTTTAAACGTCAAGTCCTTATAAATCCAAATGCCTAAGTATTTACATGCGTAAACATGTCGTTTATCTGAAACATTCCTCAGAGAGTTTAAAAACAACGTATATTTTGTTTTGCCCGTATTAAGCACAAGTTTTAAATCAGCAAGGGATTCCTGCATAACTATAAAATCTGACTGTAGTTTTGACACAGCCAGATCAACAGCCAGATCAACAGTCAGGGCAACAGCCAGATCAACAGTCAGGGCAATAGCATACATAATACGATCATCTGCATATAGATGAAGTTGACCATTTTCTACAGATTGACCAATGGTGTTTACATAAAGAGTGAAGAGAACAGGTCCCAATATCGACCCCTGTGGTACACCTCTGTGTACTTCAAGAAATTCAGACTAAACCCCATCCATCACGATGGCCTGAGTTCTGTCTCTAAAAAAATCATGAAAGCAAGAACAGGCGTCGGAGCTCAGGCCTATAGAGGACAATTTATTTAATTTAATAGTATGAACAACAGTATCAAAAGCTTTTGACAGGTCCACAAACAAAGCACATTTCATTTTAGTATCTAAAGCATTGACAAGATCATTAACAACTAAAGTGGTTACTGTAAAATAGCTATGCCCCGGCCTAAACCCTGATTGATTTACATTCAAAATACATTTTTCAGATAAAAAAGAGCAATGTTGTACATTTACCAAGGCTTTGAAAATCTTAGCTAGACAAGGAAGCCTTGAAATGGGACGATAATTATTAAGATTTCTACTATCTGTCTCCATACATCAAGGGTACCACAGGGCTGTGTTGTGGGTCTCCATACATCAGGGGTACCACATGTTATGGAGTGGCAGCACAAGACCTGATTTATTTCCATACTTTTGGAATATTTCCTCATAATAACTTAAAAAAAAAAGTGGGTTATTGAGACAATAATGATGGGCGCTGCACACTTAAGCAGACCAGGATCCAATTGGTTGGCCCCTGTGGATTTCTTGTCTATTGCTAGCAAAGCATCCAGGACTTATTTTTCTGTAAATAACCTAAAAGAAAAGCTTTGACTCTCATTTCTCTGATCACTCAGCAAGTTTCCCATATCAGCATCCAACCCAGTATCATTGTGAATAGACTTAGAAGTTATTTCAAAGAGATAGCCCGCTAAAATAAAAATGGTGATTAAATGCATCAATGATGGCAGTTTTTTCTGTAATGAGGCCAGTGTCTGAATTAATTTGTTGTGGTAGAGAGGAGGAAGTAGAACCCTTCAGGGATTTGACAATTTTCCAGAATTTAGAATTTAGCAGAACAGGCCATAGAGATAGATTGAGGACTCATCTTTGTGTCTGTGCCATTATAGCGTCTGCGACAGCTTCAATGGCGCTGCCCATGTTATCTCCATTTTAAAGTAGTATATTTTCTTCTTCATTGGCTGATTGCTCCCAACTCATAGGAATTCCCACCCAGTTGACTAGTTTAAAATGGCAGAAGCCCTCAATGGCAATGTCCATTCTAAAATAGGTTTTATCCATGATGAGTCCTCTATCTATATCTATGAAAACAGGAACAACTGCCATGTGCATCCACTTATATCAGTACATTCGTAACAACCTAACCATTACGAAACTTTAATTTGATCAAATAACACCCACGTAGAAATTGAGCATTTAAATATTTTGTTGAACAAATTCGACCCTCTCATTGTTCTCCTTACAAAAATTCCTCACTTCGTGGGCTTATTTTCGTGTACTGATTTAGGGGAAGTAAAACCTCTCACGTCGCCTCTTTCTCACTGCTCAAAATCAGTCCACAAAGAATCTGTGGTCTTTTTATTTTATTTAACTAGGCAAGTCAGTTAAGAACAGTTTTATCAAAGACTCAATCATGGACACTTACTGACAGTTGTGGCTGCTTTGTGTGATGTATTGTTGTCTCTACCTTCTTGCTCTTTGTGCTGTTGCCTGTGCCCAATAATGTTTGTACCATGTTTTGTGCTGCTACCATGTTGTATTGCTACCATGCTGTGTTGTTGTCTTAGGTCTCTCTTTATGTAGTGTTGTGTTGTCTCTCTTGTCTTGATGTGTGTATTGTCCTATATTTATATATATATATATATATTTTTTAATGTTTAATCCCAGCCACCATCCCCACATGAGGCCTTTTGGTAGGCTGTCATTGTAAATAAGAATTTGTTCTTAACAGACTTGCCTAGTTAAATAAAGGTTAAATTAAAAATGCAATAAATAAATAATACAAATGTACAATGATAGCCTACAATTAGCCTAGGGCCTACAGGTCGACGATACAATGTAACTTGAAACTCCACTACAATGTTAACATTTCTACTCAAGTGTGATATTTTGTATAACAACTGTAGAACATGATTAGCAGTAGGAACATATTTGAAAACGCTACCATGATAACGAAACATTTAGCAAAGATGAGCAAACGGTGGTTGGCGCCAAATATGAGGAAAATGCAATTGAGTCAGATGTCGGAGGTTGATTGATATAGGCCAACTTAAAATTAATTGATGTCCTCTATTTGTGGACTGGATTTAGGACCTGGCAGAGTTGGCCAGGGGATTTTCATGAATTCAATCCTCAACCCAAAATCTATATAATATTAAACAGTGTTCTCTTACTAAGAAGATTTTTCATCATTATCCTCACAACGTCGCTAGACAGATGTTAATTTTTCATCATTATCCTCACAACGTCGCTAGACAGATGTTAATTTTTCATCATTATCCTCACAACGTCGCTAGACAGATGTTAATTTTTCATCATTATCCTCACAACGTCGCTAGACAGATGTAAATTTTTCATCATTATCCTCACAACGTCGCTAGACAGATGTAAATTTTTCATCATTATCCTCACAACGTCGCTAGACAGATGTTAATTTTTCATCATTATCCTCACAACGTCGCTAGACAGATGTTCATTTCTATACAAGCCTTTATTTCAAGCCTTTTTCCTTTTCTCCTCATTGGCACCTGTAGGATTTTCCCTCATTAGTGAGAAGTGTTGGTTTTGTCACCACATCGGAAGAGACAGACATTTTAGTTTGGTAATCACATGGCACAGTAACTGGCAGCAATACTGAGAGAAATAAATGTCACAGGCATGAAGAGTTATTTTGGCCCAATTATAATTGTTGAATGAGAGTGAAAGTGTGTGTGTATGTGTGTACAGCGGTGGACAAAGTACCCAATTGTCATACTTGTAGGGTTGGGGAGTAACGGATTACATGTAATCCGTTACATGTAAGGGATTATAAAAAAACTGTAACTGTAATCTGTTACATTACCAGACAAAATAATGTAATGAGATTACAGATAATTTTGAAAAACAAGAGGATTACTTCAAGGATTACTTTTAAATTCTGAGTTTCTTTTGAGTTTCTCAATAAAATTCAAATCAACATTGAAAAAAAGAGCAAATTTAAATTTGTTCCACCTGAGCGTGTCTGACCAGAAGTCAGAGACCACTATGATGACACACCAAATGTGTTTGATGGATCGCGGGAAAAGAGCAGGAACAGGCTTTTGTAGGCTACATTCCAAGCTATGTTTTCCAATGGTGCGACTGCTGTCGGCATCCAAAAATGATCCAACTTGAATAAACGCTTGGAGGTAAGAGCCTATGGAATAAAAGTGGGGCTTTTATTGCTCAATCTAATTCATGCTGATAAAAACTTGCACACTTTTGATACAACCACATACAACTACAACCACAATCTGTGGTTGCTACATCCATTTTTGGACATATTAATTATGTATGTATATATATATATATATGTACATATGTATGTATGTGTGAATTGGTTCTTGAACAATATACCTTATAAATGCGCTGTCACACTCCACGAGAACCCAAAATATAAGCATGTTTTTCTCAAATGTTTGTAAACATTGTAAATATAAACCATCACTGTATAGCCCCATAACATGGTTAAAACAATAATTTTGATATCATATCAAAAAGCTAAGCAATAGGCCTATAGCAAATGCAGCATATGGAATTAATTTGTACATGTAAATAGCACTTTTCAGCGGTGCTCAAAGCCATTCCATGAGCGCAGCATACATTTTTCATCTAGAATCAATGAGCCCAATCAGTCCTCCATGACAACAAAATCATAAACAACAGAGTAGGGCTGGCTAATAAGTTCTTAGTTTTGGGGTTATGCTCAGGTTAAACAATTTGACTAATTTATACTTCCATATTTCCAAGTCCTATTCTTGAAGATCAAGGGGAATAACATTTATTGGATTGACTGGAATCTGATAGACTTTGGTTTTTAATGTAAAGATATGACTTATAACTTTATCATATTATTATATGTAGTAGAATGCGATGGTTTAGAAGAAGCCTACATAATCAACCCATAAAGTAAAATTTAACATCATATATGGCCAGCTATGTAAACTTTAACATTGATTTATCCTGCAATAGATGTAGTTCAATTGGTAACATACATTTTTGTCTTCTTCTAATGCCTCTTAAGGGGAACGTCATCTAAAAGTAACGGAATGTAATCAGATTACGTTACTGAGTTTGGGTAATCCAAAAGTTTTGTTACTGATTACAATTTTGGACAGGTAACTAATAACTGTAACTGTTTACATTTAGAAAGTAACCTACCCAACCCTGCATCCTTGAGTAAAAGTAAAGATACCTTAATAGAAAATGACTCAAGTAAAAGAGAAAGTCACCCAGTAAAATACTACTTGAGTAAAAGTCTAAAAGTTTTTGGTTTGAAATATACAATTACAGTATCAAAAGTAAACGTAATTGCTAAAATATACTTCATCAAAGGTAAAAGTAAAAGTATAAATCATTTCAAATTCCCATAATCTTCTTGTTTATTTTAATTTACGAATAGCCAGCGGCACGCTCCAACAGTCAGACATCATTTACAAACGAAGTCTGTGTTTAGTGAGTCATCAGATCAGAGGCAGTAGGGATTACCAAGGATGTTCTCTTGATAAGTGTGTGAGTTTGATAATTTTTTCCTGCTAAACATTTAAAATGTAACGAGTACTTTTGGCTGTCAGTGAAAATGTACGGAGTAAAAAGTATATAATTTTATTTCGGAATGTAATGAAGTAAAAGTAAAATACCCCAAAAAGTAAAGTAGTTTTACATAAGTACTTTACACCACGGTGTGTGTGTGTGCCTGCGTGAGAGGGTACTTTCCACAGAGGCCCTTCGTGGGTACTCATATCCATATCTTCAGCTTGTTCCTCTTACCTGACAGAGAGAGTACGATCTCTGCCCCTTGAGAGCTTGGGGAGTGCTTCAGGACATCTACAGAGACATATCAAAAGCGAGAGTGGGTCTGGGTAGTTCTAGCCTGAGTATGCTCTTAACACCCTTACAAGTCAGAGCTGACAGGATGAAAAAAAGACACCTGATCGGGTCGCATGGCAGACTCATTTAAGGCTAAAGAGTACAGTAACATTCTCATGATCCCAGTGGATGGTTGATAGGTAACCATAGAAATAGGAGGACTACTATAATGGACATTCCCCGTCAAGTCAACGTTCTGTCATATTTCTAGTTCAGTGATAGTTCAGCCCCTCACCATGACATAGACACCAGATGGGCAAATAAATAAAGTTCCTAAATGTGAACACAATATTTATAATGATTATTGTGGTGAGAATGCTGTTAAGAGATCCTGACAGTCAGACAGACAGACAGCCATGTTATGTGATGTTGTTTCTCCTGCCATTCTGTAGTGTAGGTGTTAACTTTGATTAATGTGAGTCAACAGACCACTGTCAGACATCGCCACCTTGTTATATGGGGTAGGGTAGCTGTGCTGTGTATTGTGTCTTGTGTAGTATGCATTGAAATCCCACTTGGAGGAGCGATTCAGCATTTTACTCTCAGCCTGTGGTCCCATCTCTCTCTCTCTCACTCATTCTCTCTCTCTCATTCTCTCTCTCTCTCAATTTATTGGCATGGGAAACATATGTTTACATTGCCAAAGCTTGTGAAACAAAAGTGAAATAAACAAAAAGTGAGCAGTAAATATTACATTCACACAGGTTCCAAAAGAATAAAGACATTTCAAATGCCATATATACAGTGTTGTAAAGATTTTGAAAATTAGTGAGTATAGGCCTAATTCTGCTCTGCATGCATTATTTGGTGTTTTACGTTGTACACAGAGGATATTTTTGCAGAATTCTGCATGCAGATTCTCAATTTGGTGTGCCATGAAAATTAAGCCTGTCTTGTCATCAACTGCAGAAGGCAAAGAGTTTGTCTGTGTCACCAAGCTTTGTTGCCAGGATGATGACAATGATAAGCATTTCTTCCTCCTGGTGAGTGCTCATCAGTCATCGCCAGGGGAGATCACTGGGTTCTACTTGGGTGGGCCGGCTGGGAAGTATACTCCGGACATCTGCAGTCACATAACTGAGAATGAGCTAGTCCAGGAGTACATCTGCAGACACATAACTGAGAATGAGCTAGTCCAGGAGTACATCTGCAGACACATAACTGAGAATGAGCTAGTCCAGGAGTACATCTGCAGACACATAACTGAGAATGACCCAAACCAGGAGGACCTCTGCAGCCATATAACTGAGACTGACCCAAACCAGGAGGACCTCTGCAGACATATAACTGAGACTGACCCAAACCAGGAGGACCTCTGCAGCCATATAACTGAGAATGACCCAAACCAGGAGGACCTCTGCAGCCATATAACTGAGACTGACCCAAACCAGGAGGACCTCTGCAGCCATATAACTGAGACTGGCCCAAACCAGGAGGACCTCTGCAGCCATATAACTGAGACTGGCCCAAACCAGGAGGACCTCTGCAGCCATATAACTGAGTATTGTGTGACTGGAGATGAATACACAACAACCACCTGATTATACTGCTCCTCTATGGATGACTTCATGCAGCTGGATATTTGCCTCTTACAAACTGAATACATCATGCACCATGCACCATGCTCAGAAATGACAGAGAAAAGGAGTGTTAGCACTCATGTACACTCTAATGTAGTGTACGCTAACCCGGTATAGCGAAAGAAGAAGGGCCTCACCTCTTGAGAGATGGGTTCCTCTCAAGGTTTCTTCCTTCTACGGAATCTTTCCTTGTCACTGTGTTTCCGCATTTTGGGATCTAGTCCAATGCTATTGATGTGAACAGACACGAAAGTCCTCAGGGGCAAATAGAAGGTAAAACGTTTACCAAACATACAAATGGCAACCCAATCTCTCTGTGGGTGATTGACAAAGCTCCACAGACCAAGGCTGTGTGTATAAAATAGTTTAGTCGGGAGTGTGAATGGTTTAGTGGAGGGTAATGGAAAAAGGAATATGTGTAACGGTGAATAATAGTTCTATTCTGGGAAAAGAACACTTCTCTATGACAAATTAGAAGTGCAGCTTTCGAATCCTAAAAATCTGTTAGGAGTTACAGAGGAAGCGCTACTACTTTGCCAAATAGCGTTGTGAGCCTCACTGACGGAGTTGGCCTCTTATAGTGAGCCTCACTGACGGAGTTGGCCTCTTATAGTGAGCCTCACTGACGGAGTTGGCCTCTTATAGTGAGCCTCACTGACGGAGTTGGCCTCTTATAGTGAGCCTCACTGACGGAGTTGGCCTCTTATAGTGAGCCTCACTGACGGAGTTGGCCTCTTATAGTGAGCCTCACTGACGGAGTTGGCCTCTTATAGTGAGCATCACTGACGGAGTTGGCCTCTTATAGTGAGCCTCACTGACGGAGTTGGCCTCTTATAGTGAGCATCACTGATGGAGTTGGCCTCTTATAGTGAGCCTCACTGACGGAGTTGGCCTCTTATAGTGAGCCTCACTGACGGAGTTGGCCTCTTATAGTGAGCCTCACTGACGGAGTTGGCCTCTTATAGTGAGCCTCACTGACGGAGTTGGCCTCTTATAGTGAGCATCAGATCCCAATTAGGACCATGCAGACTACATACCTGGGTTCAAATAGTATTTATTTCTTTCAAATAGTTTGAGCCTGCCTTGGAGTGCCATATGTGCAGGGGTTTGCACTTTTGGGACTATTCCATTGGTTCCATTGTACCAGGAAAGCTCAAGCACGGCCGAAGCATTCGAAGTAAAACAAAAAGTATTTGAACCCAGGTCTGTGCAAAATACAGACATAGTGGACTACTTTCTAAAGTCAAGTCCTTTGTCTGATTTTTGGATTTAAGATTCTGCTCAAGACTAATGTGTTATAAAGTTGTCGGATATCTTTTGAAGTGGGTATACCAGAGTAGATTTGTTACTGTAACTATAAGGCCTTCTAGACTAGAGAGGACCTACAGCAGTGAAATATCACACGCTTTGGATCATTTGTCAAGGATTTGTCCATTTATAGACTCAATGTGTGGTTCTGAAGTTCTGCCCCCATATGCATTCCCCGCCCAAACTCCAAAGGATTACATGCAAATAGATAATTTTTGCAAATTGGGTTATTATGATTGTCCTCACATATGTCTGAGACTCTAGAACACACATGTATCCATTCTCCCTCCAAACCTCTGCTTACAGTTTGTCCGGCCCACCAACTGAACTCATGGATTTCCCAGTTCTGTCTGCAACTGAGGAATATACACTGAGTATACAAAACATTAAGAACACCTGCTGCTTCCAGGACCTGCCCAGGGACTGCGGTTGAAAATTAGCCGGCTGGCTAAAACCGTCACTTTTACTGAAACGTTAAATTAGTGTAGATGAAGGGGAGTACACACGTTAAAGAAGGATTTTTATGCCTTGAGACGATTGAGACATGGATTGTGTATGTGTGCCATTCAGAGGGTGAATGGGCAAGGCCAAAGATTTAAGTGCCTTTGAACGGAGTATGGTAGTAGGTGCCAGGCACATCGGTTTGTGTCAAGAACTGCAACGCTGCTGGGTTTTTCCACGTTCAACAGTTTGCCGTGTGTATCAAGAATGGTCCACCAACCAAAGGACATCCAGTCAACTTGACATAACTGTGGGAAGCATTCTAGTCAACATGGGGGGGCGTAACTCAATATTAGAAAGGTGTTTCTCATGTTTGGTATAATCAGTGTATCTAGAGATACTGTACAGGATTAAGAGATAGTATTATGATGGTCTAGGTGTTCTCATGGTCTGCTGACTGTGGTGTTTCTGTCCCATGGGGATGTGATCTGTTCAGTTGCCAAGCTCCATAACTATGAGACGCCTCTAGCAGGAGGACCACCACTTCACATTTTACTGGCGCTATTGACAAATTGGACACATTTCTCTTGATAACTATGAGAGAGAATTACTATGATCACCATTTTACCTGACACAAGTTAATTCTGCCATAGCGACATTAGATAGTATCAAAGGGAGCTGTTGACAAACAGTGGGTTGCTATGTAATTCATAGTGTCTCTTAGCAACTTAACATTTGTTTCAGCTTCATTGCACGAGGTGTCCTATCACAGCAGGTAGACCAGCTGCTGCACCAGTGTTTGTATTGCGTTACTGTAGGGTACGCTGCTGTGTAGTAGGCCTGGTGAAGCAGCACTAAGGTTTTAGCTGTGAGAGGTATGAAATGCATCAGGAATGGACTAAGACTGGTTAGAAATCGTTTCACCAGCTTTTGGGAATTTAAAAAAAATGTTTGAAGCGCACTCATTATATTTGACTGCTTCTGTCAGGCTCATGAAAACCTCCATTTTACTCA
Organism: Salvelinus alpinus; assembly: GCF_045679555.1. Lineage (NCBI taxonomy): Eukaryota > Metazoa > Chordata > Actinopteri > Salmoniformes > Salmonidae > Salvelinus > Salvelinus alpinus. The sequence goes on along the minus strand of NC_092111.1, from coordinate 22,767,702 downwards.
TGAAAACCTTGTTTCATTTTACTTTCACAACGTCTAGTCTGAAGGAGGCCATTCGCTGTAACGATGATCTGACTGACCGTGTTTTATGTTCTGTTTTATTGGACAGATGTCTCTTTTCTCAGATCGCTTCACCGTAATGAGAAGGCTGTCCGTGTACACAGAGGACTAATATCAACAACATGCATATGAATCTCTCCTGGCTCGAAGTAGAGGAGAGAATGACTGCATCACTACTGGTCTTTATGAGAGGTATTGCCATGTTAAAAGTACCCGAATTGTCTGTTCAATCAGCTAACACACAGCTCAGACACTCATACATACCCCACAAGACATGCCGCCAGAGGTCTCTTCACAGCCCCCAAGTCCAGAACAAAGGCTAGGAAAGTCAAAGCACTATATAAAGCCATGACTACATGGAACTCTCTTAGTACCTCAGGTAACTCAAACAAGCAGTAAAATCTGATTTATTAAACACCTCACGGCACAATGATGACTGTGACGAGACACACGCACGCACACACACACACACACACACACACACACACACACACACACACACACACACACACACACACACACACACACACACACACACACACACACACACACACACATTATTCTTAGTATTGTCATGCAGTACTGTAATATTGTACTGTAATAATGGAGCAATGTAAATTTGCATAATGCACAATGTTTTGTTTGATGTAATGTTGTATCTATGTTTGTACCCCAGGAGAAGTAGCTACTGCCTTGGCAACAGCTAATGGGGATCCTTATCCAGATCCTTATCCAGACAATTGCTTCCACATGATTTCTGAAACTATGGCTCCTTTTCTCTAGACTCTAGACACACAAACCCCAAAACACACAACATGCAAAACGTCACACATCTCTTGCAAAACCAAACACTTCATTCAAAACTATTTGAACTCCTCTCAAAATTGTGTTTTTGGGTCAAAACATACAAACCATAAAATGATTAGCTCTTATACACGCCAACTACACACAGATGTGACAAATGTAAAACACTACTATCTTGAGTTTTTCGCATGTTCAGTATGCAGTGGAGTCCCCGGTAGTTTGTCATAGCATTCACACGTACATGTATGTGCACAAATATATACCGTATGTATGCATATTCAGTATATATTTACACTATAAACAGAAATGCAAGGGGGGGAAAATAAAATGTATTTCTTTCTCAAAACATTGTATTTTCATCCAGATTTCGGGATGAACAGTAACAGACAAAACAAATAGGTTTGTTACTATAAAGAAAAAAACAATGAGGGTGCATCCTGTCTCCTATTTGGGTCTGGCCACAGCACCTCATCAACATCACAAGCCATGTTCTCTCTGGCTCAACAGCGGGGGAAGTATCGTCTGGTGTGGAGTATCCAGCTCTGGCATGCCCCCTCGTCTGTCACCACAGGCCTCCTTGTCCTCGTCCCCCTCTTCTTTCTCTCCTCTTCCTCTAACTCTCTCTCCAAAATTGTCCTCCATTGTTGTCCAAACAAAGAAAGCTAACCTGAAGCCTATTTATAGGGCTCAAGCTCTGATTTATAAGTTAAGAAATTAGCTATAAGTGTTTTCACACGTGAGCGCTGGGTGTAGGTATTCGGTAAATGAGTGAGGCATTTTGAATTGCAGTATTTTCCAAACCAAACACAAGACCTGTTCATTTTGAATGATGTGTCTAATGTAGAGAACTGTGTTTTGTGTTTTGCAAAAAGTGTGTTTTACAATTACAAACTGAGTGTAAAGCAGATAACGTGCTTACAGTTTTGCAGACTTGGTCTGAAGATTAGGTACATGAGTTAATGATTTCACTGAGTGTGCCTCAAGTACCACTTTTGGTGTGAGAGCGATTGTAAAAAAAACGGTAAAATACTTAAATAGTCAATCTGAATTATGAGAGGACAGTGCTTCCTGGTGGTGTGAGGCAGTAATTCTAACTGTATGGCAACTGCTTGAGATACTGTTCTATTGAGATGGCGTGGACAGAGACGAGGGCTTTAACTAAGTGGGGAGTCACATGGGTGGTGTTCATTAGGCATTAAGGTTATACCTGAACTTGTCCAATAAGAAAGGCTTGTTTTTGGTTTGAACAAGAGCCTAGTTTGTGGTTAGGGGTGAGAGATCAGGAAAGGGTCTCACACATCTCAGGGCTGGGTGTCTACAGTAAGACCACAGAGCTGTGGACAGACGTAGTCTAAGACAGAATAAACATCAAACTTGCCCTTCCACACCACAACACTCTGGTGGTTTTGGTCTTTCTGGTTAGAAAATATACACACATAGGCCTTTAGCCACAAGGGAGAAGGAACCGACTGACTGTTGAAGGAAATATTATGCCAGTACCAGTTCTGTTATTTGCTTTCTCAAAATATACAAACCCAAGACAAATAAAGAGAAATGGACCAAGAAATCACTCATTACCACGGCAATTTCCCCTCTATACCGCACTCCTGGCAGCCAATGAAAATGCAGTGTGTTTACTCTCTGTATTGTTAGTTATTGATGTGAACTGATATTTAGAGTGGGAATTAATGGGTGAATTTTTCTGAGAACATTGATGGCCTCTTTCATAACTCTATGCAGCATAATTTGGCTTGTTGTACATTCGTTTTGCTGTCCTTTCCTTAATCTCGAAGGAGAATTACCTTGTTTTCCTCAATGTACTGCTCTACACACCTCAGCATTTGTGTATTATCATCACCCTTATACCTAACTAAAGCCATGGCAATATAAGTCTTTTTCTGGGAGCATGAAAAAAACACATCAGATTTGCAGACATTTCCACTTCCAGCAGGTACAGGTTGTTTGAGTTATATAATTGAGACAACCCAGGACGGAAACCTCCAACGTGGTGACAAGTTTAGGTTACCACACTGTGAGATGGGTCCTTGGCTGGCCAGAGAAACTATATTGGCAGCCAGGCATAGATATATAATACTAGAGTGGCAGATATCATAAACCTACACAGCTCTAGAATGTATTATAATAATATTTCTATGCTGACAGGTCACAAGAGAGCAGAAAATACACTGAGTGATCCATGTGGTGATTCTGTTGCAGCCTTTGTCAACACAAACACAAGTGGAAAAAAATAGGAATAATATGTTTCCTCATGTCCTTGCTATCCGTGACAAAAATAGTTTTCTTTGAGATGGAAAACACGGTGCCAGAGACTCATCGTCAAAACCCTGTCAGCACGTTATCTGTGAAATGGATTTGCGGTGTGTATATCTGGCTGTAACTATACTGTAGCAAAGCATTGTGCTGAATGACCTACACTCTCTAGTCATCAGACATGGAGTATTCCAAGGTTTGAAATCTTGCAGGTTAACTTTCCAGTGTATTTGAGGTTTAAAACGGCTTCTGAAGTTTGTAATTTCAAACTAGATTTTCCCTGTATCAATGTATCAACCCCTACAAAAATGTGTACTAATTAAAATCCACATAATAATTCACATTTCCTGTAGCAAACTGGCTCAAATTTAGATCCTACATCTGTAAGCCTATGTCTTAAATCCACATACTCCTATATGACTTCCACCACAAACCAAAAGTCCATAAATAGATCAACACAGAGAGAAGAGTAGAGTGCAAGATGTAGAGCAGCTTTCTCACCATGGTTATAGACTAAACTGTAAATCATATCCACTCATACCTCTCATATCTTTTATTACGTCTCTTTCCCTCTTTCTCTTCTTCTCTCCCTCTTCCCCAGTGGTGGAAAAAGTACCCAATTGTCATACTTGAGTAAAAGTATAGAAACCTTAATAGAAAGTTACTCAAGTAAAAGTGAAAGTCACCCAGTAAAATACTACTTGAGTAAAAGTCAAAGTATTTAGTTCTAAATATACGTAAGTATCAAAAGTAAAAGTCTAAATCATTTCAAATTCCTTATATTAAGCAAAGTGGATGGCACAATTTTTTTTTTTAAATGTACAGATAGCCAGGGGTACACTCCAGCACTCAGACATCATTTACATTTGTGTTTAGTGAGTCTGCCAGATCAGAGGCAGTAGGGATGACCATGTGTGCTCTTGATAAGAGCGTGAATTGGACCATTTTCATGTGCTGCTAAGCACTCAACATGTAACAAGTATTTTTGGGTGTCAGGGAAAATGTATGGAGTAAAAAGTACATTATTTTCTTTAGGAATGTAATGAAGTAAAAGTTGTCAAAAATATGAATAGTAAAGTATAGATACCACAAAAAAAGTACTTAAGTAGTACTTTTGAAGTATTTTTACTTAAGTACTTTACACCACTGCTCTTCCCCCTCCGCCCATTCTTAGCATTCTCAGACGTTGCTGCCTCTCAGTTTGTGGTAAAATGGTGGTGGTGAGTCATGTTGGAGAAGCTCTTGTCTCATGCCGGTAGGCCCCTAGATGGAAGATGGAGGCACCATGCCTATCCAGGGGCCTCTTTTCTTTCCTAACATCTTTAATTAGAACGTTTTGGGGCTAACTCCACTCCACCAACTTCAACCCTCCTCTCCACCCTCCACCACTCTCCACCCTGCATCCTGAACTAGCCCCCCTTCAGTCCCTCTCCAGCATCCCACAGGAAATTACATCATCTTGGTGATTTAGATGGCATGCGGCTAGCGTCACCTAAATAGTATGCTGACAAAATGACTTGTGTGATGTAGACATTAACTAATGTGGGGACTCTAGATCTACTGTGTGGCTCACGCAACCAGGAGTCTGCGGTCAGCCCGGTTGGCCCGGCGGTACTGACATTCTGGGGCCCGGCCCAGACACATCAGCACTGGGTTGGGGTTGAGTTCCTGAACAGCCAATCATGAGGTAGGAGACATGCGCCACCGTAGCGAATTGCAAACCTGTGTTAGCATTGGCTGTATTAGTGTGTGTCGTGCTGAGCCTGTTCCAGGCGATAATAGGCACATTGGTCAGTCACTCGTCTGAGGCCCTGTGGATTAGCAGTGGTGTGTGTGTGTGTGTGTATGCGTGCGTGACATCCTTAGGTCGGTCGTCCACAGGGCATCATCTGGCTATAAATAACACCGCTTTCTTGCTGGAGGAGAACTACCTGTGTACTGAACTTCCCACCCAGAGAGAGGGAGGAGCTGTGTCTTTCATCCTTCAGCTTCATGACTGCCCTTCATGACACGTTAGTCTTGTCGTCAATTAGAGATGACATGTGGATGATTCAGCCGTGGTCAACCTCTAGATCCATATGTCTTCAGCTTTCCTTAGGATCCTGATTATTATTATATTGTTTTACAATAGTTGTTCTTACAGTATAGCGCAATGTGCGTGAGAGAGAAAGACAGAAGGAAACAAAGAGAGAAAGAGACAGACAGGTAGACAGGCGAAGTGGGCTAAGTTTCCGGTGTTTGGCCCTATACAGGCTGGATTGAGGGTTTGGACTGTGAGTAACAGCATGATTTTATATTCATGTACTCTGTATATTCTTATTCTCTGCCTTATATGGAGTCCAGCATCCTGTACCAAGGTCAGAGACTATGGGGCAGGTGAAAGTGATGTTTCCTCTAATCCTAGCCAAGACTGTTTTAAAATTAAAATACATTTAAAAAATCAAACGTAAAAAGTATTGTGTTGTCCTCCAGACAGAACTGAGAGAACAGAGCCAGGCTCTGCACTCTGTCAGACTATCACAAGTGGTGGTTTAAACATATCTGTTTATCACAGTGTTTATGACAGGCAGTGTGATCACAGAAACAGATTGACCAACTATTTACCCTTCACCATCCTATGCGTGTGTGTGTGTGTGTGTGTGTCCACGTCTGTATTACCTATGTACACAGAGGGAAGTAGAGAGAGTGTAGCTATCTAACATTGAAGGTTTTCCCTTAATTAAGCCTACAGTGTTTTGGATTACTCAATTGTGTAAAGAGGTCAATCTGGCTCCATGTAAACATGGCTCAGCGCTGCGACATGGCCCATTAGTTAAGAAAATGCTGCATTCTGGCCTTTTTGATTGTGGCTTTTAAGAGCTGTACGTGCTGTATTTACGACCACACCACAACGCGAACATGGCAGACATGATGCTGTGTGTGCACGCGCTCTCTCTGATCGGAGTTCTAGGGTAATTAAAAAAAAACTGTGTCCCTGATTAGAGAACAACTAGGACTGTGTGTGTGTGTGTGTGTGTGTGTGTGTGTGTGTGTGTGTGTGTGTGTGTGTGTGTGTGTGTGTGTGTGTGTGTGTGTGTGTGTGTGTGTGTGTGTGTGTGTGTGTGTGTGTGTGTGTGTGTGTGTGTGTGTGTGTGTGTGTGTGTGTGTGTGTGTGTGTGTGTGAACATGTGGGCTGGTGATTTACGGGCAGAATTAAACACTTAGCCTCAACTGGTGTCTTGTTTAAAACAGGCTGATTGAAAAACCTCATGTATAAACATAAGGGATTCTAGGTTTTGTGTCCAATCTGTGAGAAAACTCTGTGCTGGTTTGGGGGTGAACCAAGCAATGCTTTTGTTCTTGACCTCTTGTATCAATCGGCTATTAGTCAGCTGCGTCTCAGGATCCTGGGTAGGTGAATCAGCTGTGTTAGAGCAGGGCTGGAGCAAAAGCCTGCATACACAGTTGGGCCAGTTGGTCACCCCTGATTTAAGGAGCAGCCTATAGGACCATGGATGGAGTTCAGAGGCAGACCTTATACTCTCCAGCTGATGTTACTGTACAGATATAGGTTCTTAATTTCAGACCGTTTGCTACAGCAGGAAAATAAAAGGAAATGTGGATTATAATTCATGGACATTTTTGTAGGGGTTAATTGAATCAAGTCTGAAATTTCAAAGTGGAAATTACCAACTTCAGAAGCCTTTTTAAACCTCAAAAACACTACACGTTTTACATTTCCTTCTTTGCAGGACAGTTCTCCTGGAACAGGGTGATCAAATTAAGATCATATACCTCTATTATCTGGACCTCAGTGTGTAGTATCACACCAGACCAGTAGAGGGCAGTGTGTCCATACAGTAGCCTACTATGTTTATGTTTTATTTAAAAAATACATATTTAACCTTTATTTAACTAGGCAAGTCAGTTAAAAACAAATTCTTATTTACAATGACGGCCTACCCCGGCCAAACCTGCACGACGCTGGGCCAATTGTGTGCCGGACTCCCAATCACGGACGGATGTGACACAGCCTGGATGATGCAAACCTCGGGCCATCGAATACACTTTAAGGATCAAATTGAATGTGACCCATTCAGTTCCTATGGGCATGACGCCTCCGCTGTAGTAAATTGGGATCCAGTTTCAGAGTACATGGTCTGGTATGTTCAGTATAGGCATTGAATAGTCACCAGCCCCCATTGAACCACAGTTCATATATTGGAACATATTAATCATTGAACATGATCAGAAATGCATGGAATGCGTGCAACACATTTAGGAGAAATACATTTGTTATATTCTGTGGCGGCAAGAAAACCGCTAGATGAATAAATCATACATTTAAAAATCATTAGTCAAACACTTAGATCTATGCGGGTAATAGCAGTTGCTCAGTACAATGCCATTTGCAGAATGAAATAGCAGTTAGGAAGTTGGCCAGAGAGCCTGAAGACCTTAAGAAGAGAAATAGAGGAAACCATTAAACCATGGCATGTCAGCTTCACTTCTCTGAAATACAGCTAATATTACAACAACATGGTGAAGTGATGGAGGGGGAGAGAACGAGAATGAGAGAGGTAGGGAGGGAAGGAGAGAGAGAGGGAGGGGGAGAGAGAGAGGGGGGAGAGAGAGGAAGTGGAGAGAGAGAGAGAGAGAGAGAGAGAGAGAGAGAGAGAGAGAGAGAGAGAGAGAGAGAGAGAGAGAGAGAGAGAGAGGGACTGAAGAAGAGAGATAGAGGGAGAAAGAGAGACAGGGAGAGTCAGAAGCAGAGAGAAAGAGTGAGAGAGTGAGAAGTTGGAAAGACAGGAGGATTTACAATAATAGATCATACAAAAAAACTAAAAGACTAACTAATTTATCAATATGACTACTGACTGTCAGTGGTTTTGTGTTTGTTAGAAACCAATCAATGTTTAAGAAGGTTTGACAGTGTGGTGTATACAGCATGGAATACTTTATTCCTGATAGTGGTGAAGAGAGTTTGAGTCACAGACTTGAGTCAGATGGTCTCACATAGATACACACTCTGCACAGTGTCAAATATCTGCTGGATTCATACTGTATTACGGACTTGAACCCGATTGAGCATCTCTGGAGAGACCTGAAAATAGCTGTGTTGCGACGCTCCCCATCCAACCTGACAGAGCTTGAGAGGATCTGCAGAGAGGAATGGGACAAACTCCCCAAATACAGGTGTGCCAAGCTTGTAGCATCATACCCAAGAAGACTTGAGGCTGTAATCACTGCCAAAGGTGCTTCAACAAAGTACTGAGTAAAGGGCCTGAATACTTATGTAAATGTGATATTTCAGTTTTTTATTTGTAATACATTTGCACACATTTCTAAACATGTTTTTGCTTTGTAATTATGGGTTATTGTGTGTAGATTGATGAGGAAAAACAATTGAATCAATTTAAGAATAAGGCTGTAATGTAACAAAATGTGCAAAAAGTCAATGGGTCTGAATACTTTCCAAATGCACTGTAAATTATACTGTATGTTATATATAAAAAAAATCTTAATTGCTTTTACATTTGTTGAAATGACATTATCCCTGTGTTATGATTCATTGAATATACCATGACAACTATGAAATATTATGTTGTTGTAGAAAGAGTCTGAAATGTCTTTACATGCTTTGAAATAGTTTTATCTCTGTGAAGAAGTAGCTGGCATCTACAGAAGGAAGACACAACGGCTGTTGAGTCTATCTGATACAGTGGCTGACGGAGGGATTTACAGTTAGTCACACACACGCCTACACACACACACGCCTACACACACACACACACACACACACACACACACACACACACACACACACACACACACACACACACACACACACACACACACACACACACACACACACACACACACACACACACACACACACACACACACACACACACACACACACACACACACACACACACACACACACACACACACACACACACACACACACACACACACACACACACACACACACACACACACACACACACACACACACACACACACACACACACACGCCTACGCACACTTTATCACAAAGCAGCAGAGTTAGTTCGTAATTCAGTGAGGAAGGATCCAGGGAACTCTCTTTGAGGCTCAACAATAAAGCAATAGAACAGACCAAAGTTAGGCTTTCATTACTGTTCTTCCTTTGGAAAGTTGACCTTTTAAAACTCATCAAATTAATATGTAGCCATTTAAAACTTCAAACTGCATTGAAATTGAAGTTCAGAGAAATCCCAGTATAAAGACAGAAACCTAACAGGCCGCAAGTAAACTGTATTTATTTAACCATTATTTAACTAGGCAAGTCAGTTAAGAACTAATTCTGATTTACAAGAACTGTAGCCTATACACATTATTGATTTTTATTTCAGTTTATTTTAACTTGAAACATTTTAAGACTAAAATCTGAAGATGATTCAACAAATTACAAGCACAATTTTGATCCATATGCATATTTGAATTGTAACTGTTACATCACAACAAACAAAGCTTTTGAGGTTAGTGAGTGACTACTGTTTCTAATGCATCGTCTGCTAGCGCGACGTGAGGTCTGTAGGTTATGCACAGGCAAACCTTTCTCACACTGTCAACCCAGACTGATTGACAAAGCCAGGTTGCAGGGTGAACCAACAGCAGCAGTTAAATGTCTAACATCATATTCACTATAGAGGCTATATAAACACACACAGATACACACACCACCTCAACCCCTCACACACACATTGACACACACCTGCCACGGCCCGCAGTGTGAAAAAAGTGAAAGGACTCACCTGTTGAAAATCCAACCGGGTGTTAGTTACGGAGGGTTAGGGGTCTCCTTTGCGGTGTGAGAGGGTCTGCAAAGGAGTTCCAGGCTGAGCTGTGGAGCAACATCTACCCTTGGGGGCACCTACCTCCATGCTACTGTACAGCCGGCCTCCATACCCCAGACCAAAACGAAACCATATAATCATAAATACTCAATGAGGGCTTAAACCCACAAATCACTTTACACAGTTACTAATTGGCCTAATTTGTAAACACCATGTTTTTCTACAGGACCCCTAGCTCCAGGACCACCGGATGTGCTGGTGCAGCCTAAGAATCTTTGTATACGGCTACAGCGCTGAGAAAACTCTACTCTAACAACGCATGGTGGGAAGGCTCTCATTCCCCCTCCGTCTGTTGGAACAATTTCCTTCAAAATAAATCTAATTTCCTCTCCCAGTACCCAGTTTCATGTGTGGGGTTTGTCCCGCCTATAGGTTTAAACAGCCTGGGAGCAGATATATATCAACAGATGCTTTTAAAAGTTACCAGACAAGTCCACAACTCAGAGGATGCAAAAGTTTTTGTTATGAGTGAGATTGAGTAAATTATGGGAGGGAATTCAGTAGTGTGGTCTGGTAGGAATTTAATCACATACATAATCAGTCCCCAAAACAAAGACTATCAACCAAGTCTCCACCATTTATAAATGCATTAATTTCTCATATCCAAAGTGCTAGTTGTGTTATTGTATTCATTATGTAGAAATTCATTAGATGAAATGGTAAGAAGGAAATTACGAATGGCATAATACTGAGAACTGGGCACTGAAATATATATTATTTCTAAGAATCACATAGTGCACTGATATATATATATATATATATATATATATATATATATATATATATATATATATATATATATATATATATATACATGTATATCAGTATATATATATATAGTAGCTATGACAAGACACTGGTATCAAAGTCTCTTATTTCCATTTTAACATTTGATCTCCTTGTTCTTGACGTTTTCTTCACACATCTCCTCTGTTATATTCCCACCGCTACAAAGCCACTGCCTTGGGAATATATGGATATTTTCACTTGATACCAAAGGCATTTTTCCTTGTGGTCATTTTTTCTTATACAATTGTAAATTAAAAGCTGGTTAAAACAACGGCCAAATGAATCACTTTGACTAACAATAACAGTCATTTCATTGTGCTAAATGAGTTTTTCTCACTATTGCGTTTCAACAACACCCCTATAATTTTCCATAATGAGTTTTTGTTACTGTATTGTATTGCAATGAAGTTATGTGAATGTGAGTTTTTTTCTATTGGCAGAAAACACTCAGATCAAAGTGCTACTTTGACAGTAAATGAAAATACATTTAAAGAATGACACATTGATGTTAAACGACTAGGGTTCAAATGCTTAGGAGTGTGTGTGTGTGTGTGTGTGTGTGTGTGTATGAGATGGAGGGTAGTGTGTGTGTGTGGGGGGGGGGGGGGGGGGGGGTAATGTTAACACACAGATTTGTTGATTCTGATAAAAAAGTTGATATTAATCAGTCAAGTACAGGGCCACATACAGAAAACATATTTTCAAATCACCTACACACCTAAATATCAATGCATCAGCCCCTATTGCAGTAAACACACAAACAGCAGATAATGTTGGGGTGTTGAACCCCCGAACCCCCATATCCAACCCCCTGAAGTATGACGCAACACTGCACTTCTAAGAAAGTGTATAGACGGAGGTGGGGTGGTTTCAAAATAAATTGCCCACTTTTCCTGAGGCCAGGCCATTGGAATGGTTCAGATTGATTGTGCGTTGCGTTTTGGAGGAAGATCGTATACATGTGGTCAGTAGCCTAGCAGTGAGCCAGTGACCCGGCCTCCCTCTCACGTTACGTCCTATATATAACATCCCCCCTCCTCGGCCTCCTCCCACCTACCCTCCCTCCCTCCCTTCCTCTCTCTATCTCTCTCTCTCTCCCAACTTCCCTGGAACCACCTTCTCCCTGGAACCACTCTGGCCTCAGCCGTCTCTCTTCTCCTCCGTCTCTCCTCTCCTCCGTCTTTCCTCTCCGTCTACCATCTCAGCATAGTCAGTGTTTACCAGCGCTGCGCCTGGCAACAGGCTGCATGCTCAGGATTACAGGAGGCCTTACCTTTCAACACTGCGAGCTCTGCCTTCCTTCAGCCTGCTTCGATCTCTCTCCCTGGGAACTAACGTGGGGCACACGGAGGTGCGAGGTGAGAGAGCTGTGGAGGAGAGCCCTGATTTGAGGCGCCGCGTCCGCCCACCTCCCTCAACTGGCTTCAGTCCTCTCTACTCTCTCTCTGTCTTGTGGTCTCTATTAGTGTCTGGTCGTTCCTGGAGGTTTTGGTGGTTGTGTGTGTGGTGGACTTAGGGGAGTTCGTCTTTCGGGTGGATCTCGTGGAGCACCGTGATGGATCACTCCCTGTTTGGGTGCCTCCGTAGCCCCCACGCCCCGGCCCAGGGCCTGCACCCCCACCCTGCCTTTACCCAGTCCCCGCTGGTGCTGCACGGACGCTCCGACCACATCTCCTACTCCAACCTGCCCGACTCCTCGCCCCCCTGTGGGGGGTACCCTGGACCTGGGGGGGAGGAGGCGTACGGAGGGCAGCAACACCACCATCGTGGAGGACACCTCCATCAGCATCAGCAGCACCCCCACCACTCACAGCATCAGGCCCACCAGACCCCCTGGCATGTCCCCCAGATTCCCTCACCCAACACCAGGCATGGCCTCTGCTTGCATCCTCCGGACAGGCAAGTCTCAGAACTGTGTGGTGGAGGGACCGTGAATCTGTGTGGATTCCAGACCAACCCCGGTCTAGGAGGTAGTGGTGACCTCACAGGTGTGTCGTGTGTTCCTGGGGACTTTGGACGACAGACGATGTCCCCGGACGAGACGGAACAGAGACGGAACAGTAAAGGGAAAGATGACTTGCACAGCTCAGGTAAGATGAGGACAATGAGGACATTATTCTCTCCTCTTCTCTTCTCTTAGCTTTGACTTCAGTTTCAAGGTTTTGGTAGTTTCTTTCAAAACTCACTGAGGAGTTTTCATCACATAGCGAGGGAGTATAATGATTTGAAGTGTTTGGTTTGTCTATTCTCATATTGGGATTTCACCATCTCTGTTTCAGCAGACAGATGTTGAAACAGCAGAGAACAGTGTGTGATACAGTAATAAAACATCTATTTGTTGCATTTTTGTTAATTGGCTAATGTTTCCATGATCACTGAACGCGCTGTAGTTTTATGTGTCAATGATGCTACATTGGAGAACCTCATGAGAAGTTAAGCATTGACTAAAGAGAACAGCGCATACTTTTCCTTTGAAAGTAAATTCTTAGTTTTAACCTCACTTACTAGTAGGCTTGTTGTTTGAGCATTTGGGCCTTGTTTCTACAGTAGTTGTCAGGATAATATTGATGGCCATATGTCAATACTTTTGTGGTATAAATATTCAACTTCAAGGTTATTTGAAATAGACTTAGTTCTGATGATTAAAACTGATGTCTTATTTGATTACCGACTGCTTGATGCTCATAGTTTAATGTTAAATATCATTTTGTTTTCTTAATTGTCTAATTGCAAATGTAATTTATTAATTTCAATTACTAGCTACTGCACAAAAGTCAGCTGTACTAACATACCGGGAAGACATTTCAGTATTATAAGACCTTATGTTATAGCTTCTTTAAAGATCTTATATTATCTTGATACATTGATTGTCTTATATTCGTTTATCTCAACTGTTTTCCATACTGTATTGACATTCATTCATCTCTGGAATTAGTGTTTACAAATTAACGAGGTAGAATTAGGCTAACTTTATTTGCTAATTAATATTTAAAATAAATGCAGGCAAGCGCTTCTTAGAAACAACATCTTATTGTGTGAAACCCTAGGCAGCAAGGCCGTAAACATCAAATATGATCTTGTACTTCATTTCACCCAAATGCAATTAATACAATTATTCTCATACCATCATTTTGCTTCCTTTTCAGTAGAACAACATATATTAAATTAATTAATCTATTAAGGAAATATTTTTGGGGAGCAAAATGATCATCAAAATTCAATTAAACCATTGGGCTAAAAAAAGCTTAAATTATCTTTCTAAATGCTAAGGTCAATAGTCATGCTATTCTATTGACAATCTTATTTAAAGACATGAGCTAGTGAGATACATTACAGATTTGCAGTCATCTGCTGTTCTGTGAAGCATTAGATCCATTGCCTTTCCATTTATCTCAACAACAGATATTAAGATACTCTCTCAGTGATACTGTAATCAGGGTGATGATGTACCTCTGTCATTTGCAATATTTACATAGATGGATTGTCTCACTTTTACCTCAATCTACTATTCTAATTAGACTATTTACCTGTTTCTCCTTTAACGTTCTCCAATCTCAACAGCCCTCAAACCAATGTTATAGGTTATAGCCTGGGACAGCCAAGGTTTTCTTTGTCTCTCTCTTCAGGCTCCCAGGGATAATCAACAGTGACATTTTCCTCCAGGGTATTAATGTCCTGCCGGTGTTATTTCTGTGAAGCCACCTTTTAAACTGTTAGAACGGCCACACCTGGGCTTTTTGATAGGCTTAAACCTACATAGTATTTATGGCTGTAGAATGTATGTACCTATAGCATTAGCCGCAACAGCTGTGCTCAAAAGCAGGCTTATAATGGTAGTGGACAATTCACCCATACTACTTTTGGATACCACTGCAATATGGATGATAGAATGGAATGGAATGGAATAGAATATAACTTTATTGCCCATTAGAGACAGAAATTCTCATTTTTGTGCAGTGAAGAGTTACATAATAAAAAAAGGTTTATGTTAGGTCCCATTTCCACATTTGTTAAACAGCTATTTTGAGATGAGCACAGTCAGTGGCACGTGTGAGTGTGTACATAAGTCGGTGATATAATTTTACACCCTGTCCACTGAACGACTGTGTTGCCTTTGAGAACGCTGAGGTTGTAAGGGACAGACTGATCTGGACCCCGGGTGGAGTCTCAAAATGGCCGATGGCTAAATGTGTTGGACTCGTCATTCAGGGCACCGCACTAGACCTAATATGGCTGTATATGGCTGTAGCTGTCATTATTATCGACAGACACATAATAATGCAAGCTCCATCCATATACGCGCTGGAGACTAGACACATCAGGTCCTTAATAAGTTACTAGCACAGTGGCTGTACATCCTGGCGGCTACATGTATGCAAACACAAGGGCTGATTCAGGACATCAGCGTAGGGCCACGACAAGAGGACTGCTCTCCGTATCCAGAAGCCATTTCACTGACACCTGCTTCCAGTGGCGTCGTGCACCAACAGGTTTTATTGGGGCACTGATAGGATGGGCAAATTTGATTTGCATGTATCTGTGTTATTCTCCCAGCAAGCACATGTGCTATTGTGCCCAGTAGTTAACTTTCCTCCTTCACTTTCCATTTCTCAGCTCAGTTTTACACCAGGGTGCAATTCTGATTGACAGGTAGTAGAAGTTTGAAGCACAACCCAGGAGCTGCCATGCACATTTGGAACACCTCTAACACAAATCACATTTCCTTATTTTCCCTGGCACATTACAAAAGGCAACATGGTCTTTTTTTAAATTTCTGATGAGGCAATGGTATAACAATGATGTGGCAATAGTGAAATAATAGGTGAAATTCACCTTGGTAAATAACAAAGAATGCAAAACAAAGTTAAAAATGTATTGTAGATTAATTTTGTTGCAATATATTGTACAGTATAAACCATTAAACAATTGTTTCAAATTAAATATAATCCCCAAACTGTGTGAAAGACAATTTGTTTGAAAACTTATTTCCAGAAACTTCTTTGTCCCATATTCTGTTTTTACAAATGAAGGTGCCATGAATAGAGGGTACAAGCTGTGCTGTGACTGTGTGATGTGGCAGAGACAGACTCTTTCCTGCCACTATTTGGTTTGTCAACATATCCAACACATCCAACATTTACAGTTGAACTAAGAAAATGTCATCTGGTTTTGTGTGGCGCGGACTAAAGAACAGTGCGTAAATTACAACTCAATGCATTTGACGCCCTGAAGTGTGATGTTTAGTGAAATCCATTGATGTTTGCCCAATTTTAAGCCACATCTATAAGGGAAAATATATTTGAAAGGATTTCATTAATGTACCCTTTTCAGAATCCAATTGAGCAATCTGGATTAAATACAGGCAATTGGATCAAAAGGAATTACAATCTGGAAAGTCTTTCTAAAGTCTACTTAATTTCAATCAAATATACAACAAATCACACACACAACACTCTCACCCCTGTCATATTCTGAATTGCTTTAGCCATGTAGAGTGGGCTGGTGTAAGTTTTCAGACCATGCTCCATTTTATGTCTAGGCCCGTGGTTGGTGCTCAGCTGATCTGTGTATCTATTGGTCTATTGTTCAGCCTACTAGGTGATAGCTGGGAGGTCCACACCCTACTGTCCCACATTACCACATCACATTATCACGCTACTACACACCCCACATAGCAGAGGCAGGATGAACCTCATTTTTATGGGGTCAGTTCATTGGCAATTTCTCACATGGAATATCCTTCATTTCTCAGAACAAGAATAGACTGACGAGTTTCAGAAGAAAGTTCTTTATTTCTGACCATTTTGAGCCTGTAATCAAACCCACAAATGCTGATGCTTAAGATACTCAACTAGTCTAAATAAGTTTTATTGCTTCTTTAATCAGAACAGTTTTCAGCTGTGATAATGTAATTGCAAAAGGGTTTTCTAATGATCAATTAGCCTTTTAAAATGATAAACTTGGATTAGCGAACACAACATGCCATTGTAACACAGGGGTGATGGTTGCTGATAATGGGCCTCTGTACACCTATGTAGATATTCCATAAAAAATCTGCCGTTTCAAGCTACAATAGTCATTTACAACATTAACAATGTCTACATTGTATTTCTGATCAATTCGATGTTATTTTAATGTACAAAAAATTGCTTTTCTTTCAAAAACAAGGAAATGTATAAGTGACCCCAAACTTTTGAACAGTAGTGTACATTACCGCTTCACATTACCCCACCCCTGATGGACCTCAGCTTCATCTACCCTCAGATCCACCAGAGATGAGCTCTTGGAATCACTTTTGTCTTTGAACAATAGAGCTACAGTGTTGAGTTGGCTAGCATCAAATATTACCTCTCCTTTTGGATAAAACTTCTATTTAAAAGAAGTGATAAAGTACTGGAGAGAGGCTGAGACAATTTCACCAGCTTTCCAGTTAAACAAATGATTGTTACAGGACATATTCTCTGTGTCGCCTAGGTTTCAAAGAAATGAGGCTATGGTGAATTGATTTGTGAAATGTTCACATACAGTAAGAATGTGTTGCAACTTAATGGTATTTGAGAGATATCAGTCAGTTTCTTTCTATGCTCTAAGGAGCGAGTCTGTTTCGGAGAAAGAACATATGGAAGTTGCCTGAGTGAGCTGGGTTCTGGGACAGTAGTCCCTGCCTGGTTCTTCTCATGCAGCCCCTCCCCCAGGAAGACACTATAGTGTGCATGACCAATATCCCCATAATAAAAGGTGATTGGCACTGATAATTGTTTAGCTTTTAGTTTGTGTTTCAGCCCTGCAGTTGATCACACAATCCCTTCTTTTTTTCACCCCTTTTATTCTCCTTTCTTTTTTGGCGACTCAACTGTGTCTGGAAAAAGTTATGTTTTTAATTTCAGATTCCCAGGACGGGAGCTATAAGTCTGACGTGAACACCAAGCCCAGGAAGGAGAGGACGGCGTTCACCAAGGAACAGATCCGGGAACTGGAGTCAGAGTTTGCGCACCACAACTACCTGACGAGACTTAGGCGATATGAGATAGCAGTCAACCTCGACCTCACAGAAAGACAAGTACGTTACCTGCATATGAAAAAATGCAATGTAAATTGCATGTGAAAAGTGAAAAAAAAATGTAAATGTGAAAAAGTATACCTGTTGTCTTGCTAAAAAAACTAGTTAATTAGACATAACATTGGCTTGTTATCTAATAGCAAAACATGATGCAGTTTATTTCTCCCTTTGATGATCAAATAAATCAGAAAATTGGCAGCTCATGTGTGAACAAAATAACTAAAGGAATCGCAGTTAGAGGATTAATACTGTAATTACGCCAATAACTCAGACACTTGTATTCAAAGAGTCACAGTGAAGCTAACACTGAAATGGCAGCTAACGGCAGTTGATATGGATTCTATTAAAACTACACAGGCCTCGGGATGAAAAACCCTGTATGTTTTGACATTAGCAAACGCTTGGATATGTCATGCTAACGCACTGAATGTAATCACTTCCAAACCAAACCACAGAGGCTCTTTGATGTACAATATCTGTGCAGTGTGTGTGTGTGTGTGTGTGTGTGTGTGTGTGTGTGTGTGTGTGTGTGTGTGTGTGTGTGTGTGTGTGTGTGTGTGTGTGTGTGTGTGTGTGTGTGTGTGTGTGTGTGTGTGTGTGTGTGTGTGTGTGTGTGTGTGAGTGTGTGTGTTGCCAGCACTGCTGGTCTGGCTGTCTGTGGGTGTGCAGGGACAGTCTGATGGCATGTGTCAGAGACCAGATGTTTCTCTAATTCCCTTCCAACACCAATAGGAAATACACTGGACATTAAGGGACATATTTCCACACACTATGCTCAATGGAGAACATCCATTCAAGGTGTTCTAGGAGTCTAGGAGAGTATAGGTTTAATCTCCCCTTAATGTATGACAGTGAAAAAGCTCCTTATTCTCTGCTATATTTTAGATGGAAAGAGGTAAACTTTTAATTGAAAAAACTTTTTTTAAATGAATAATTTATGCCTAATCTGCCTTGATCTGAAAAGCTTGCCTGCATAAAACTGTTAAAAACGATGCGTTCAACTAAATGAACCTCCACACTCAGCACACCCATAAGGGCTTTTGGAACTTATCATCTGTTGTCTAAATCCAATCAGAGTGTATTGGCTGCAGCCAAGCCAAGCCCAGGCAGCCAGGCAACAACCCACCCAGGAGTTAGGCCCTTCCTGCTAGGAGCCCTGTCCCCCACTCCTACTCATACTGACTGCCTCTCCTCTCCTCTCTTCTCCTCTCTTCTCCTCTCTTCTCCACACAATCCCAATATAGGGCCCATAAATCTGGATGTGTGTGGGGGTTGATCCTGTGTGTGCGTGTGTGTGTGCGTGTGTGTGTGAGGGTTGACCCTCGATGTTAAACCCAGTCTAACATCCTTCTGGCTACTTTCTTACAGTGCAGCTTCTATCCCCTTGATCATGCTATTAACTACTGTATAGCTTTACTAACAATGATTGTACAAATCAGGTCTCAGCCCAAGAGCCCCTCACACCCCTGGAGGTCTTGTCTCGCAACTGAACCTTGTGAATGTGTGTGTGGTTGTGTGTGTGTGTGTGTGTGTGTGTGTGTGTGTGTGTGTGTGTGTGTGTGTGTGTGTGTGTGTGTGTGTGTGTGTGTGTGTGTGTGTGTGTGTGTGTGTGTGTGAGTGTGTAACAACCGTCTCAGGTAACGACTTATGAATTACTTATTGCAAAATTAGGACTGCACCCAAGGGCGTATACAGTGGCAGAGGATTGTGTGTGTGTGTGTGTGTGGTTGTGTATAACAGCTTACAGAGGACTTTTATGAGGCGGTTGACGCTTATAAGCCTGTTTACTAGAAAATTTGCCACACATGCGTGTGTTTACTCTGTAAACTTAACTCCTATCTTGGGGCTGTGAGTGGCAGGCTACAATGCCTAAAATAAATCCTACAGCGGCACATAGGGCTCCTGTGAGAAAGCAGGTCGCTCGGACGGTGGATAAGAGGGGGGTCAGGGGGATCAGGGGCTTGTTGGAGGGGGTTGCAGTTTGTGGGGCAGGGGGAGAGCCAACAGGAAGGGGTAGGGTGGTGTAGGGGCGTCAAGGGCAGTAGGTGACGTGATGGGGGATGGGAGAAGGGGGGGGGGGGGGGGCGGGGCTTCGCTCGGTCCCGATCCGATCAGGCCGTTTAAGGCAGCAGCTTTATCATCACAAAGAGGAGCCGCGAATACTGAAGGATCTGTGGAGTCAGGAACAAGATCCGAGGCAGGATCAGCACATACCTGGCCATGTCGAAATAAGACGCCTCAACAGTCAACACTAACCACGAAGTCCAACGTGACTGCCAGTCGCCTGCTCAGTTCACTGTCACCCAGCGTTATACATACTGTAAACACCATGGGCTTACTACAGATATAGGATCTTCATTTGAGACAGTTTGCTACATTAGGAAAATAATCCTGCAGCAACCGAAATTGTGAATTATTATGTTGATTATAATTAATGGACATTTTTTGTAGGGATTGATAACAATTTTGTTACTGCAAATAAAGTCTGAAATTACAAACTGTAGCCTTTTAAAGCATTTTAAACCTTGAATAAACTACTGATGTGTGGGAAAATTCTCAGCAACAAAAGAGTGATCAAATTAAGATCTGTATCTCCGTACGCTACCCACAATGTACACCCAGGGTTCAGTGTCATCAAGCGCTACCCACAATGTACACCCAGGGTTCAGTGTCATCAAGCGCTACCCACAACGTACACCCAGGGTTCAGTGTCATCAAGCGCTACCCACAATGTACACCCAGGGTTCAGTGTCATCAAGCGCTACCCACAATGTACACCCAGGGTTCAGTGTCATCAAGCGCTACCCACAATGTACACCCAGGGTTCAGTGTCATCAAGCGCTACCCACAATGTACACCCAGGGTTCAGTGTCATCAAGCGCTACCCACAACGTACACCCAGGGTTCAGTGTCATCAAGCGCTACCCACAATGTACACCCAGGGTTCAGTGTCATCAAGCGCTACCCACAATGTACACCCAGGGTTCAGTGTCATCAAGCGCTACCCACAATGTACACCCAGGGTTCAGTGTCATCAAGCGCTACCCACAATGTACACCCAGGGTTCAGTGTCATCAAGCGCTACCCACAACGTACACCCAGGGTTCAGTGTCATCAAGCGCTACCCACAATGTACACCCAGGGTTCAGTGTCATCAAGCGCTACCCACAATGTACACCCAGGGTTCAGTGTCATCAAGCGCTACCCACAATGTACACCCAGGGTTCAGTGTCATCAAGCGCTACCCACAATGTACACCCAGGGTTCAGTGTCATCAAGCGCTACCCACAACGTACACCCAGGGTTCAGTGTCATCAAGCGCTACCTACAATGTACACCCAGGGTTCAGTGTCATCAAGCGCTACCCACAATGTACACCCAGGGTTCAGTGTCATCAAGCGCTACCCACAATGTACACCCAGGGTTCAGTGTCATCAAGCGCTACCCACAATGTACACCCAGGGTTCAGTGTCACCCTGTGAAACATACATCGTACACAGTGAGGTCAAAATGACCCAAAGCACCTCGTCGACGGCAACAGGGGATCCCAGACTCAAGTGATGTGCGACTGCGACTAATGATCTTGTAGATAATAATTTGGCTCTCGGCTGCCAGCTCCGGTAGATGAGGTGTCGCTTGGGGTTTACATAAGATCATGCCGTGTGAAGAGGAAGGTGGGGGAGCTAGAGAGGGTGTGTGGGGGGGGGGGGGCTGGTGTGTCGGAAGAAGTGTGTGTGTGTGTATGTGCGTGAAATGAAAGGTGGGGGAGCTGGGTTACACACTCCTGTGGTGTGTGTGTGTGTGCATGCGTGTGTTTGTGTGTGCTCTGCTGTGCTGGCAAAGGTCTGTTTCACTGAGGCCGTAAATCTCCCAGTCACATACAGTGGGGAGAACAAGTATTTGATACACTGCCGATTTAGCAGGTTTTCCTACTTACAAAGCATGTAGAGGTCTGTAATTTTTATCATAGGTACACTTCAACTGTAAGAGACGGAATCTAAAACAAAAATCCCGAAAATCACATTGTATGATTTTTAAGTAATTAATTAGCATTTTATTGCATGACATAAGTATTTGATACATCAGAAAAGCAGAACTTAATATTTGGTACAGAATCCTTTGTTTGCAATTACAGAGATCATACGTTTCCTGTAGTTCTTGACCAGGTTTGCACACACTGCAGCAGGGATTTTGGCCCACTCCTCCATACAGACCTTCTCCAGATCCTTCAGGTTTCGGGGCTGTCGCTGGGCAATACGGACTTTCAGCTCCCTCCAAAGATTTTCTATTGGGTTCAGGTCTGGAGACTGGCTAGGCCACTCCAGGACCTTGAGATACTTCTTACGGAGCCACTCCTTAGTTGCCCTGGCTGTGTGTTTCGGGTCGTTGTCATGCTGGAAGACCCAGCCACGACCCATCATCAATGCTCTTACTGAGGGAAGGAGGTTGTTGGCTAAGATCTCGCAATACATGGCCCCATCCATCCTCCCCTCAATACGGTGCAGTCGTCCTGTCCCCTTTGCAGAAAAGCATCCCCAAAGAATGATGTTTCCACCTCCATGCTTCACGGTTGGGATGGTGTTCTTGGGGTTGTACTCATCCTTCTTCTTCCTCCAAACACGGCGAGTGGAGTTTAGACCAAAAAGCTCTATTTTTGAATCATCAGACCACATGACCTTCTCCCATTCCTCCTCTGGATCATCCAGATGGTCATTGGCAAACTTCAGACGGGCCTGGACATGCGCCTGCTTGAGCAGGGGGACCTTGTGTGCGCTGCAGGATTTTAATCCATGACGGCGTAGTGTGTTACTAATGGTTTTCTTTGAGACTGTGGTCCCAGCTCTCTTCAGGTCATTGACCAGGTCCTGCCGTGTAGTTCTGGGCTGATCCCTCACCTTCCTCATGATCATTGATGCCCCACGAAGTGAGATCTTGCATGGAGCCCCAGACCGAGGGTGATTGACCATCATCTTGAACTTCTTCTATTTTCTTCTATTTTCTAATAATTGCGCCAACAGTTGTTGCCTTCTCACCAAGCTGCTTGCCTATTGTCCTGTAGCCCATCCCAGCCTTGTGCAGGTCTACAATTTTATCCCTGATGTCCTTACACAGCTCTCTGGTCTTGGCCATTGTGGAGAGGTTGGAGTCTGTTTGATTGAGTGTGTGGACAGGTGTCTTTTATACAGGTAACGAGTTCAAACAGGTGCAGTTAATACAGGTAATGAGTGGAGAACAGGAGGGCTTCTTAAAGAAAAACTAACAGGTCTGTGAGAGCCGGAATTCTTACTGGTTGGTAGGTGATCAAATACTTATGTCATGCAATAAAATGCAAATGAATTACTTAAAAATCATACAATGTGATTTTCTGGATTTTTGTTTTACATTCCGTCTCTCACAGTTGAAGTGTACCTATGATAAAAATTACAGACCTCTACATGCTTTGTAAGTAGGAAAACCTGCAAAATCGGCAGTGTATCAAATACTTGTTCTCCCCACTGTACACTGATAGAGGAGGGTTCACACGAACAGATTCAGGACATTGAGTTTCCTAACACACAGTGGGATGTTAGAGTTTTACTGAGGAGGGATGGGGGAAGAGGTGGGGGGACGCTAGGGTTTTACAGACGGGTCTACATGCCAAGAACTCAGTCTCCAGAACCCCACAACCATCACACCCACAGTGGCATCGAGTTACCTCAGACCCTCACACTCCATATACACCCCATCTCCACTCTCTCACAACAAGGCCTTTAAGACTACAGTTAAACTTTGTGCAATGAAAAGTTGTGGATGTTTTCTTCATGTGGTTATTATTACTAACCTAAATACATTTTCTAAAACCTTGGCTAATATTGCCCTTGTTATTGAGAAGGGCTATGATCCACTCACTTTCCTGCAAACGATCCAAGTGTCAAACTCCAGTCCTTGAGAGCCACAGCATCTGCATGTTTTCCTTCCTCCCTAGGAGTGTCTAAATCAGACACCAAAGGAAAGAGCTGAAATTAGCAGTCACTGTGGTCCACCAGGTATTGAGTTGGACCCCCCTGTCATATAACTTCCACTAATTTCCCTGTAAACCAATTGGTCTCCTCTCCTCCAGGTGAAGGTGTGGTTCCAGAACAGGCGGATGAAGTGGAAGCGTGTTAAAGGAGGTCAACAGGGGGCAGCGGCCCGGGAAAAAGAACTTGTCAACGCGAAGAAGGGAACGCTGTTGCCGTCAGAGTACTGTGGCATGGTGGGAGGATTACACCACTCCTCCAGTTCCCCTGGTAATGAGGACAGTCACGACAGTGACCAGAGCTCAGAGCACGCTCAGTTATGACCCTGACCCGCCACATAGGCCACGCAGTGGTCAAAGGTCAATTTTGCGGCCATTTGGACAAACGTCTAAAATTGCAGTGAGTTGATGTGATCATGTTGCATTTGTAGGTACAGAGTTACATACATAGGCCTACTCACTATGCTCTCAGGAGTAGAAAGAAGACATTGAAGACTCTCTCAAGAAACATCAACAACAGGTGTTCTGACTAAAGGTGTTTGTTGATTGGCAAAGGAGTGGAGGAAGAAAGATATAAGTAAAGGTAAGCAAGAAGAGGAAGGAATGGAACGAGGATGGAATGATCAACTGGATGTGTAAGATCAAATAAAAAATATATGCTTGTGAGCAAAGCCTCAGGCTCCTGAGACTGTAAATTGGGAATAAAATAGGATATTATTGTGAACATTCCACAAGTGCCTTGCATTGATAAAATGGCTTGGATTTTTGCACTGTCAAAGACTAAATTCTACTGTATTTTCTTTGGAATACAACAATCATGCAATGAGGTTTAAGTAAAAATGTGGAATTTAATTGAATAGTAGACTATTACCATGAGTCCTATTATTCTGATTTACTTACAACATAACTGAACATCTCCCGACTGCTGACCCATTGGTTTTACATTGTTCTCCCACTAAGTCTTAAAAGTTTACCTTTGAGTGAAATATATATATATATCATTTTATTACATATAAATCTGGGACATAATGGTTTCTTAAGTGAATAAAACTGATCAATCAAAAAATGTATTTGTCATTGTCAGGTTCTTGAACATTCTCACAATATTACACCATTTTTATGTTACTATAGTAGATCTATATAAGTAAAAATCAATGAATATTGGAAATAATGTAAGCATTTCTTTGCCTTCTGTATGAGTGTGTATTCTAATTTGTGTTTTAGGGTGGCGTTTTGGCAGTGGCAGAGCTGTAACCTCCTACGGTACACTACCAGCTGGTTTTGGCCGTGGCAGAGTCGTAGCCTCCTACAGTACAGGACCAGCTGGTTATCCAATAGCTCTGCAAGTTTGGATTTAACTGATTTGTGGCTTTCCAGCTCCCTCAGAATCACATACACAACATGGACAAAGTGGATTTGTGTTCAGTTGTGGTCAGAATCCATCAGACTTCAGAACCCTGCCTTCTCTCTCTCTCTCTCTGTTTTTTGATTAGCCGACGGTCTGATTTAGCTGTTTGTATATGACATCGCCTGATCAAAGCAGAACACAGAGACACTCTTCAGGAAGTGAGTCAGAGCTGTTGGAGAATAAATGAGGATAAATGAGGAACGTATTCATGAGGCTTTATAGTGAAGCTTAGCCAAATGTCCAGCTGGAGTTCTCAGAGACCTGTCTAAACAGTGTGATTCAATTCTTGAACTGAATTTCCTCCCAGTGTGGATTTGATGTGCCCATTGTGTAGACAGCTAACGCAATCTTCTCTAATTCCATTTCAATGATACTCCACTGTTCTTTATTACAGTGTGAAGGGAAGGTTTGGTAGACAGCCTGCTGTTGTGGAATACCTCTGGACTGTGTAATGTCTGATCTTGAAGGAACCTTCTACCTTGACCCCTTCGGGAGCAGCTTTCCTTCTGCAGGAAGGGTAATGTTGTCATTACAACCCTCCATGCCAAGAACAACACACGTCAACTAAAGACTTTTCCACATTGGATCTGAGCGTCTCCTTTGCTTTTCCATCTGAAAGGATTTCGGATCATTCCCAGTATAGGCTAGGTGTTGATAGATGATGTCCACTGTAGTGCGATACCCCAAACTGTAGTGAAGATTGTGATTTCTGTTTCTCTCTGGTAGCAGAATAGGTTTAATACACCGCGATCCAGACGTTTACTGACAGAATCCGTGTCTTGAATCTAGAATCGCTTTCCAGCGAAAGATACAGAAATATCAGTGTTTTCTAAGCGAGTTTGAACTTTTTCAACTTTTTCTCAGCGACTGAGTTGCTTGAGAATGACATTGACCATGGATATGCCTGAGTTTAATTTCTCACCGTTTTTACAGACAGTTTGGGACATGTCCAAGACATGGTTCATCTGGGATACATAAAAAAAGGCCATCTGTGAAAAATCTACAACTGCTGTACGTTTATTTAAATAATTAGGCATAACTCACAGATCAGGTCACATCACATCCTTCATGGCTGGTTAGCATTCCAGGGTGTTTAAGGCCAACGGTGTATCTTCTTTACCTGGGGTTTCTATCATAATTAACTGAACCAAACAGCAATCTGACCAATAAATACTATATGCCTACTGAAGGCTCAAACTGACACATACCATGAAGTTCTTCAGCATCACAAAATGACTCTAATATTGACAAAATGGCAAATGGCCAGTTACATTACTGTTTAATACAATAATGATGGAATTTGTGTAATAACATAATAATAACCCACTTCAGTCCAATATCATACTGTAGTTATAGCTGTGACAGTGGAGAGAGCAGAATATGTGAGACTAAGGGATTGGATTTGTGCTCAGGAAATTGTTCCAAATCACAAGATTATTGCTGGATGATATTCGATGACGAAATGCAGGAAACCATAAGCCCTCCAATAAACTGGCAGGGGACCATGAGTGACAGCTGTTTTAGGCATTTAGAGCCATTTTTATTGGCATAAGAGCCGCTTTCACAATAGCTGGTACGGAGAAATGGTTCTGTCTGGGCCAGGGACTGAAGGTAAGGGTGCTGAAATGTCACTTCACACCATGAGTGATACAGGACTCAGTCATGCATATTAATACTGCAGCCAAAGTAGATGCTATCATAAACAATACAGATATCATAGAAAAGTATGTATATTATATGTAAATTATACTTTTAAAGATAATTTGCTAAAAATGACCTAGTTAGCACAAACATGTTCATCTCTCATCAGAAAAGTATTAGAAACAAAAACAAACTTGGTCACAAAAAAGAAAAGAAGTATAGCGGAAGGTCCTATTTAAATTTAAAGGCAATGTTCCTGCGTTAGTGGAGACCGCATTCACGGTAAACTGTCACATCCTGATCTGTTTCACCTGTCTTTGTGCTTGTCTCCACCCCCCTCCAGATGTCACCCATCTTCCTCTTTATCCACAGTGTATTTATACCTGTGCTCTCTGTTGTCAGTTTGTCTTGTCTTGTCAGGTCTTACCAGCGTGTTTTCCAGTCACCCTGCTTTCTCAAGCTCTGTTTCCTAGTTTCCCAGATTCTGACCATTCTGCCTGCCCTGACCCCTAGCCTGCCTGCCTTTCTATACCTGCCTGACTCTGACCCGTTTACGAACCTCTGCTTGTCCTGACCCCGAGCCTTCCTGATGTTCTGTACCTTATTGACTCTGCCCTGGATTACGGACCTCTGCCTGCCTTTGACCTGTCTTTTGCCTGCCCCCTGTTTGGGTCAATAAACATCTGTGACTCTAGTTGTCTGCATCTGGGTCTTATCCTGAGTTCTGAAAGTAAACGCTGCATATGTCGGCTCAATCGGAAATTACCTTTACATTTTAAGGCAAATCTTCCGCGATACTTTGATAATGTGGATTGAATAAACATTACCGAGTGGGGCTCCCAAGTGGCGCAGCGGTCTAAGGCACTGCATCTCAGTGTAAGAGGCATCACTACTGTCCCTGGTTCGTAATCCAGGCTACATTACATCCGGCTGTGATTGGGAGTCCCATAGGGTGGTGTACAATTGGCCGGGGTAGGCCGTCGTTGTACTGTAATTGTAGCACCTGAATTGTAGCACCTGCTCACATTTTACAGTTGTACCAAAATATAGGCTATTACAACATACATAATGTGTACTACACTTGTCACGCCCTGGCCTTAGTTATCTTTGTTTTCTTTATTATTTTAGTTAGGTCAGGGTGTGACATGGGGGATGTATGTGTTTTGTATTGTCTAGGGGTTTTGTATGTTTATGGGGCAGTGTCTAGTATAGGTGTATGTATGTCGATGGTTGCCTAGATTGGTTCTCAATTAGAGACAGCTGTCTATCGTTGTCTCTGATTGGGAACCATATTTAGGCAGCCATATTCATTAGGTAGTTCGTGGGTGATTGTCTATGTGTAGTGTATAGTGTCAGCACTATTTGTTATATAGCTTCACGGTCGTCGGTTTGTTGTTTTGTATAGTTTGTCAAGTGTTCTTCGTCTTCGTTAATTAAATATGTATTCATTTCACGCTACGCCTTGGTCCTCCTC